>NC_051068.1:17333815-17358815 GCF_004664715.2 Peromyscus leucopus | reverse complement strand
CAAATGGGTAATTTTAAAACTCTGAGGTGGTAGAGTCCTTTAATTTATGAATTTATAATGTTTAATCATAGACACCAAAGTCATTGCCCTGGGGACCAATATACTGGGATCAAGGCCCCTTGAATCAACATAGGGGAGTTTTCTCAGAAACATTTTTCTAAATAGTTGGAGGTGTAGCTGTTCAAGAATGAATACTCCTTCCAAAGGAGAAATCACTCCACACACTTGGGATTAATAAAGAAAACTTTCTTTAATGATAGCATGCATCCATTTCTGGCTTATGCTCAAAGAGGAGCCAGCCTGGAACAGATTTTGCATTCCACGTGTTCTGTCATCCTTAAGTTGCTTTTAGGTTCAGGCTCCAGTTAAACTTTGAACATTTAAATAGGATCAGGAGATTGCAAGTCTAGCCACTTAGGCAGATGGGAAACTCACACAGCAAAGATAATTCCACATTTATTCCTTAAGTTCACCACTAACATGAAACAGCAGGTCATTCTTCTGTGACAGGGTCCTGGGGTGAAGGTATCAGGGCATGAGAAGGGTAGGAAAAGTAGAAGGCAGAAAAAATAAAGGCTGAGGTGGGGATGTCTTGCACGAGCTATGCCTCATGCCAAGAAACTTCTTAAGAAGAATAGAATCTTGTATACTGCTTCCAGTGGGGAAATGGAAGAAAATGAAAGACTTCTATGAAGTCAACAGAAACTATCATATGATGGGGCAAACTCAGGAGGAGGCATTTCACACAGTGCTGCATAAGGGAACACAGGATATCTCAAGAACATTACTGACTAAAGACACAATGGCCTTGAGACTGATAACCACATAGCTCCAAATGGCAAGTAGACTTGTCTCCTGGAAAGCCCCACCCCACCACTCTCCTCTGACTGGCAGGTCAGACTGCAGGGCCTGATTGGCTAGTGAGGCCTGAGTGACAAGAGCACCTTCCTTAGGATAACAGTGTGCTTAAAGACTCTGTACAGTGAGTGGTTCCTGGCCCTGCCTTCCACCCAAGACACAGACCTTTTCTAGATCTGCAGAGATTTCCATTACAACAGCACTGGCCCCTGGCTCAAATAGCTGACCTTGCTATATTCCTGCACTCCACAGGCACTTCCTCTTCTTCCTCCTGGACACCATGTGGCTAGCTTGCACAGCCCATTACACAATGTGGAGGGGAGTGATTCCCCTCTCCACCAGGTTGAAGGATGCCCAGAATATTAACAATTAAAGAGAGATTTTAGGACACAAAATGAAATGTCTGTTTTATGGCTTCACACTGAGGTCTGATGAACTCAGGTACTTTTTACCTGGTTGTCACAGGGACTTTAGACAACCAAGAGAGAAAAGCAGGTATCAGATCACAGACAAGATTGATCTTTCTTCCATCAGAAGGCTGGATGATGGTTCCATTGCTTTAGAGTTTTTTTCCTGAAATTCTTTTCAATCTCTTGACAATTAACAATATGAAGTGTAGTCTTCACAGTTGCTACGAGTCACAGGAATATGAATCAGGAAATCAGCTGACTATGGTAAAACTATTACCTAGAAGAATCAAGGAATTTTTCCAGAGAAACTCAAGTCTGAAGGAGTATTTGGTGTTACTTGGTTTTTTAATATATCTGCTGTTTTCTGCTATGAATTTCATGTGCACTCTCATAGCTTCCCCCAAGAACTTCTAAACAGCATGGATTGATCATTTCTTAGGCTTGTACAATTAAGGTATTTGGATATAGTCAGGCAGGCAATGTTTACTGCCTCCAGGCTTTCTGCTCCTTTTTAGCATTAGGATTAGATGTCTGCCTTCTGCAATTATCTCCTTCCAGGATCATCCAAATCCAGGGCCAGCTCCAGACAAAGCACCTGCTAGGCTCCTGAATTAAGGTAAACACCCATATGGAGATACTGCCTAGGCCAGGATGTTAGGTAGGGTAGCTTTGCTTCTTGTGCAAATTAAGCTCAGAACTCCCTTTCTTTCAGGGCCCAAGTGGCACCCTAGAACAACTGACTTAGAACAAATGACTTTGTTCCTAACAGGTGCTTCAAACTGTGATGCAAGTAACCTAGCTGTCTAATACTCCCCCGCCCCCATGTGCACCCTGCCAAAAAAAGGCAACATAGAAAAAGAAAAGTAATTATATTTTAGTGATTCTTAGGCTCTTTTACCTAATCACATGTAAGATTGCAGTCTGAGCACATTTATGATAAACTTGTAACGTTTCACCTAACCACTTAGAAAAATATATTTTGAGCTGAATCCCCAGGGGAGTCTTTGCCCTGAAGGAGATGGGAATGGGGGTGGGTTGGGGGAAAGTGGGGGTGAGGGGTGAGAGGGGGGAGGACAGAGGAATCCATGGCTGATATGTAAAATTAAATTAAATTATAAAATAAAAAAATGAAAAAGAATATATTTTGAACACATAAATTCCCTTTCTGACTCATTCCAGGCCTTATTTGATCTACCTCCTTTATTCACTCCCCTTTTGGGATGCAAAGGAAGCTATCACTGCTCTTGTGGGGACCTTGAAAGCTTTTTACTGTACTATAAAAGAGTTACTGCTTTTAAGGTTGTGGACCAGTTCCCCAAGAGAACTGGCAAATTTTGTCTCAGAAAAATAAAGTGGATGGACAAAAGAGCTCAGTGTACTTAGATTCCTTTCCCTCAGATTATTCTGGCATAGTGTCTCTTCTAGAAACTCTGGGAAGAAGACGAATAGAGGAGGCTGGACCCCAATAGTCCTCGTTACACAGTAAGTTGAATACCTAGAGAGAAATGGAACAAGTGCTTTATGAGTACTACTGTTATCTACAACATCTTCCTCTGGGCAAGAGAAAACGAAACAAAACATTATTAGTAAGGTTCTCTGCTTGAACAGACTGATAGACTAAATCCCATAGGTTCTGAGACTCTAATGATATCCTGGGCTCTCAGAGACTGTGGAAAAAGCTCCATGTTTCAGGCTCTGCCATCTCTAGCACACACAGCTTGCCTACCATCCCAGTTCTACTCCACAACTGCAGCTCTCCTTGGTCATCCTACAGTCCAAGAACCTACCACCCCTTCAGGTGTCCACTGTACTCACTGACCTCTCAGGGCCTCTCCACAGGTGTTTCAAATCTGTTACAGTGTCATCGGCTCTTCATGAGCCCTACAGTGTTGGATTGACAGGCAAGATACCGAGGCAGAAGAATCCCAGCAAATTACCAAACTGTCTGGGCTCTGCCCAGATATCAAGCAAAGGTAGTATCTATTCCTTCGGTCTACTGTATGTGGATTCTACTTTTACCTGACAGCTTACTGAATTTGAGGGGACCTAAAGGGGTAAAGAATAAACACAGCAGACAGGAGGAGACATGAAGGAGATGGGAAAGGACAGGAGGAGACAGGAGAGAACCTGTGTGTTCCCAGGGCACTGGAGGTGCTTCAGTTCTCTGAGTCCCAGTATCACCTCCCTGGAGTTTCTACTGTCTGGGCCATCTAGTCCTGACTCCTGGAGATGGTGCACTGATGGAGCCTGGGAAGTCTTCCTGTTCCCAGCATCAGGAGTGAGATTACCCAGAGGCCCACAGGCTTGTTCTGGTCTGTAGGGGACAACAAGTGACAGTTTCCTGAGCCCACCATAGACTTGTCTGTTCCTGGGGGCCTGTCTCCATACACCATTGTACACTCAGTCCTTGGATGTTGTTGAAACCCTCAAACTCCAGCCTCCACCTCCTAAGTTTTGTGATGACAGGTTTGGGACACCATGTCTGGCTTTGGCGACTTATTATTCCACTTTACTGAATGTTATGGTATAAACATGTGGACACTCAAAAGATAAAAATTTAAAAGTCAATAAAAAGAAGGTTTATAAGAAGTAACCATGGTGCCAGGTAATGGTGATTGATCACACTGTATCCATAGTCAAGAAGCAGATGGTGATAAATAGTGGTCATTATTACATAATTTAGTACCAAATCCATGGAATGGAATGGTGCTATCATTTCTAGAAGGCAGAAGAGTCTTCTCATCTCAATGAACTTAATATACAAGATAATCTCTCATAAGCACACCTCAGAGAATAACATGATCTAGATAAGCCCTCAGAGGTGTGACTGGAAGAGTGTCCCTTGACTGATTCTAGATCAAGTTGAAAATCAATATTAGCCATCACACAAAATTAATAAAATTTGCTGTGTAGACTGCCTGTGTAGACAGTGACACTATTCCTTTTTTTAGTGATATCTCAAATACCAATAAGCCATGTTTGACGACAAAGTACATAAAACATAGGAGTATGGACTTGCTCCTTTCCCAGATGTAAGCAGCAATTTGCTGAGAATCTCCAGGACAGGATTATGAACTCCATGTAGAGAAAGGCCCAGTGCAGAACCCTTCTGACCCATGTTTTTACTTCATTAAATCAGAATCCTACCCAAGCCACCTCAGGAATTGACAGATGATCTTTTTTACCAAAGAGAAGGAAAGAGGGAGACAGAGAGAAAGAAAAAACACAGAGAGAAGGAGACAGAGAGACAGAGACAGAGAGACAGAGAGAGAGACTCCCTAAGTACCCAGAAATGGAACTTACAAAGTCAACAGAACTGTAAACATGGCTTTGTGTCAATTCTTAAGTGTGGCTCTCCCTCACAAGACTACACTATCCAAAACATCACTCCAAAAACTCTTCTTAGTAAACATCAGGACTAAGAAAGTGGGTTAACAGATACAGTACTCATCTTGCAACTACCCCTTTATTTCTGCATTATAAAGCCAGTTGCAACAGTGCATGCCTATAGTCCAATAGTTTAAGGCAAGATGAAAGGCAGGCAGCTGCCTACGACTCTATGTGTATAGAAATTAAATAAACACAGATCTCACGACTTTCAACTCAAAGTGACCCTTAAACTGTTGTTTCTGACCTCTAGCTACTGATATTTCTCTAAGAGAGGCTCCATGTTCTAGAGCTCTCTCTGCAAAGGGAGGTGATCTCCTGCAGATCCTGCTATAGCTCTGCAGCCTTCATGCTCCCTTGTGTTTTCAGGCAAACCCAGCCCCAGTGATGTCCACACAGAAAACACTGTAGAAGAATAATTTAATGTCTGATTCCACCCACATAGTTTATGTCACAAGATGTGGCATCTGCCCTATCCACCTGCCCAAAACCATGCAAAACGGAGATACTTCTGCAGCTCAGAACGCACTTTTGTCCCCTGGAACTGACCTTCACTGAATCACACCATAGCGGCTGGCAGTAGCAGAAAGCTAAAAGCATTCTAATCATGTATTTCTGAAGGATGATCCCCATCACTCCCTTTCTACCATTTTCTAAACTGTCTGTAACATTTATAAGACAAACCTGAAAGGGAAAAGTAACATCCAGAACTTGCAGAAACCAGACCTTCAGTTTTCCAATCTGTCTTCACAGATTCCCACTGTCACAGAAGCAAAGCCTGTGTGTGCACACTGGACAGTGATATTACAAGCATCATAGCCTCCCATGCCAGGGTGGCAGAGCCTTCTCCTCCCCAGGGAATCCACACTCAGTAAGGATCAGAGGCCAAGGGCCACTGCCCAGGTTACTACAGGGACCAACAGAAACACAGTCTGGCTCATGGTCTATCCCAGTCCCAGCAGTTCAGACTCTGACAGCTCAGCCAACCTGCTCTTCCTGGACAGTGGCCCCCACACTCACCATGGCATAGCTATGGTGTTCATTAGAGCTCCCTATATCAGAAGCAGAGGAGAATCCCAAAGAGAACTTGGAAGTTACCTCCCACTGGTGCTCCTGATGGCTAAGCCTTCCCAAAGCTCCTCATTAGTTAGGACCACCCAGTTGGACCTCAGGACATTAGCAGTTACCCTACTGGGTGAGCAGAGATCCAATGACTCAAACAGCACAAGCCTTCCCAGCTCTGCCCTTCCACACTAGGGTTGGACAGGTATCTAGTCTGAGAAACTTGTAGTTTAGAGAATATTCCATTCTCTAGAGCACTTCCTATTCCTCTTTCAAGGCACTGGGTCCTTTGCATGCACATTCCATTACACACTCAATGCCCAGTGAAGCCAACCCTTTGCTTCAGAGCTGGGAGGACCTGACACCAAGCACAGGTCACATTCAAACAGTAACTGTTGTTAAAGCAGAATAGGCCATGGATTAGAACACAATGAAGGGTCTATGGGAGGGCTTGGAGCCAGGAAAGAGATAGTAGAAATTAGGTAATTATAATTCCAAAAATTATATTGGGAAGTTGAAACAGGCTTTGTGGCCATGTGCTCCAGAGACTAGGGATGTGTACTAGAGCACACTAAGTACTACTCATGCATTTATCCCAGGCTGTACATCTTAAACCTGGAAAAGAGTCACGTTAGGCAGGGCCACACCATTTTATCTAGTTCTTCTATTTAGGTTGAACTGGTGTAACTACTGTAATTTTGTTTCACAAAAATTCAGTTCTTTATCCAGATTCTTGATTGTCTGGTCTGTGAAACAGAGAAATGGTCAGTCAGGACATTTATGGACTGTCTAAAATAGATGACCTCACTACTCATTGCTGTCTGTCAACTGTCACAGCAGGAAAGCTTTTACCCTCTTCTTGCCAACCCTTTCTGTGCTGTGACTACACCTGCTTTACAGTGGGTCAGTGAACTCAACTCTTACATAGGTCCCACTTCATCTGTAATTTCACAATGAAATCTAGCGAGGTGGAGTATACTCATTCACTGGTCTATTTTCCATCTCACTGACCAGTCAAGGCCCAGAGTGGAAGGATTTGCAGGACTGTATTCCAGTGCTGGGCAGCAGAGGCAGGATTTGGTGTTCAAAGCAATTCTCAATTATATAGTGTGAGGCAAGCCTGAGCTACAGGGGACATTGGTCTAAACCAGTGGTTCCCAACCTTCCTAATTCTGTCATACTTTAATACAGGCTCTTATGAGGTGGTGACCCCAACTATAAAATTATTTTCACTGCTACTTCATAACTAAAACTTGGCTACTGTTATGAATTGTAATAAAAATATATGTGTATTCCAATGGTTTAGTCCACTCCTGTTAAAGGGAGCCTCTACCCATCATGTTAAGAACCATTGCTCTATAAAGGCACATAAATAAATAAATAGCACCTAAGAAAAATTGGAAAGAAATTCTTAATGGCTAGGAAACATTGGAAAACAAATTAGAGCTATAATACATTTAAAGAAAGTGAAATTTAAAAAATGGTACCACTAATTGACTTTTTAAAATGATAGAAATAACTGGAAGAACACTTAGCAGTACTGACTTTGCAACAGAGTAGGCACTTCCCTGCTAGAGAGAATGCCATTCATAAGACACTGCATGACTTTCCCATGTAAAGTGTCAGCTGCTGGGTGCTATAAGCTGACACATGGAGTTAAAGCCAATGGCCTGTGTCTCAAACCTCTGAGCTGACTTAACTGTGTCAACCAGGATTGCACATATCTGTACAGGAGAGTTCCCTAACTGGAAACTGAAGACTCAGTACTTCAAGTTACCCTCCCTAAATTGTACACCCACCAATTCTGCCTATCTTCATTCACATGGTAGGAATAATACCAGGAGTTAAATTACACAGAAAGTCACTCCCCCTGCCCAGCAGGTCCTTTTTTATGATGGAGACCTCTGCAGCTCACTGCCTTAAACTCCAGCCCATGATCTAGCTATTGCCTAGTCTGTTCCCCATGCAGTGTACACAGGACACTCTTCCTCCTCTTCTGGTCTGAAGGGAGATGCCATGCTCCAAACACAAATCCTTTCCTGTTACTGCAATGGACAGTCCACTATGTGACTCAAAGTGGTTACTTTAGAACTCTGTGGTGCTACAGATCTGCAATACAAGTATTCCTGGTGCTTAGTCAGGACAATAGCAAGGAAAATGCCCTGTGGGGATACAGACAGGGTTCAAGTCCACCTCAATCTACATCAGAGACCTTGACTCAAAACCACTTTTCAAAGAGACTGGAGATGCAGCTGTTCTAGAGTTAAAATATTCTTGAAGGCACATCAGGACTTAATGTTGGTTGTGATCCTGTGAGCATCCTGTTAGAGGCCTGTTCTTTGACAGGGGGCAGGGAATGGGGGGACCTTTTTGGCTGGTTGTAAATTAGCATTTTCTCCTTTGTTATGGGAATGTTGCTTAATGGCTGGTTAATGCTGGGGAACAAGCATTTACATCTTATACTAATCTCTAAAAGGCAAGGTTAGCATACTGCATATCTTAGGGATATCTGAGAGACAGCCCTCCCTTAGCTTAATTCTACTTTGTGACTTAATGTCTCCCAAGAATGGGTAAATCATTTTACCATCAATTCTATTACCATCAATTCTACTCTTCTACATCACAGTTTAGCAGTGGAGTGCTACTCTACACAGGAGATGCCCTTTACAAGCTTCACAAAATCAACTGCAGACAGATACTAAACCTAAATGTTAAATGTTAAAAGTGTAGAACTCCTGAAAGATACTAGAGAGACCAGGGCTCTCCGTGATTGGCAAATCTGCCTTCCAAGGTGACAATACAGGGACTACAGGAGCCAGCACTTCACAGTGACATCAACAACATGGATATTTCTAAGTCTTGTTCCCAATGCTCTGCACAAACACAGCCCACGGAGTTAAGTTATTCAGAGGCTTCTGCCCCAGCCCTCGGGGTTGCAAGGACCATGTAGAACACACAAGATCAGGAAGAATCAGGCGCGACACGCAGGACCGAGAAGGAACACGTGAGACTCGCAGGACACACAGGACCAGGCAGGACCACACCAAACTCTGCGTCTGGCTGTTGGCTCCCACTCAGACCCGGGAGGACCCAACACCCGGTTCCCACGGCTCAGCCGGCCACTCCTCCCAGTCTGCAGAGAGCATCCCCTCGCTCACCATGGCCGGCCACTCCTCCCCCTCTGGGAACAGAAGCCCTTGATCACCGTGTCGCGGGTGCAGAGAGCTCTAGCCTCAGCAGAACCCAAGGAACAACACATGAGCCAACTTCCGATTTCCTCAGCAGAAGAGCTAAGCGGGAACCCTAGCGTCGGGAGGAAGAACCCTTCCATCTGACTGGCATATCTGCTCGAAGCCCTGATTGGCTAGTGAGGGCTGAGTGACAGGATCGGGTGAGCTGAGGGAGGCAGTTCCGTGGATTCCTGCCCTAGCGTCCACCTTAAGCACAAAGCTATTCATAAATGCTGGAGATTTGCACCAAATTCCACAGCAAGTCTCTAGTTTATGTAAACCGATGGGTTCAGTTTTAAAAGGAAGTATACAATTTCAGAAGGAGGCTAATCTGATAATATTGCACAAGAGTAACACAAGGTATCTCTAGAACATTATAAACAAAGTCCACAGTGGCTGGGACGGATTACCACAGTCCCAGGTAGAGACGGTCCGTATAAATAAATACCTACTTTGCAGCAACACAGCATGAGGCTGTGTCTCTGAATCTTTCATCCTTTCACAGAACTGCTGTTTTTGTCTGACTATTCTCAAGTCTCACTAAATAATTTTAGGAGAGACCACTTGAGCAATAAATGGGAGTACAGAGGCAGGAAGACCACTGGCAGTTTGAGGAAAACTTGTGCTATATAGACACACACACACACACACACACACACACACACACACACACACACGGGCACACACACGGGCACACACATGGACACACACACACATATACACACAAGCACGAGTGAAAGAAGAACAAAACTAAATTACGAAGAGCACAGCAGATTCAGGACGATATCTCTTTAAGTTATTTCAGGTGTCACCACTAGACCCTGTCAAATTCTCAGAAATGAATGTAGCCAAGAACAGTAGGTAGCAGAGCCAGGCAGATTTCCTTGAATTTGAGACAGATTGGTCTACATAGTGAGCATGATAGTAAGACATATCCTATAACACACACACACACACACACACACACACACACACACACACTCACACAAATACAGTTGAACAGAATTTTGCTTTTTGATTGTTACAGGATCTCATTAAAAAGTTCCAGCTGGCTTAGAACACTATCTACAAACAGCTTAATAAATAATCTATTGAATATTTTAAAACAAATTCCAGCAAACATTTCTATATCATTGGCTCATTATTCAAAGCATGGCAATTTTCTATACAATATGGAGCTTCCAAGGAATTTTCTTTATATTTATTTATATTTCAAGAGAACTAGAAATGGGAGAAATTTTACAGTTTACATTCCTAGGTTGTTTTCCTCCATCCAATTATTCTATAATATCAATATCAATTTTTCTTGAACTTTTTCTAATTTAGAAACATTTTAACTAGTTTGTAAATTGAGCTGTTCACACATTTTGTTTTTATGCTAAGATTCCAACTGTGGAGGCTGAAAGAATGCCTACTAGAGTAAATATTCCAGCTGCCAGTAACGTAATGAATTTTTAAGAAATTTTTTTTAAATAGTTACAAATTTTCCAAGTATTTTATTGAAAATTTTGTAATACAACTCTTTTTTACATTTTTCTGCAATCAAAAACTAAATGGAGGTTGTTGTTTATGTATATATATATATATATATATATATATATATATATATATATATGTGTGTGTGTGTGTGTGTGTGTTTATAATTATGGCATTATTTGTTGTGCTATCAAAACATTGAGTTAAATAGCTGTTTTTTGTATGTTACAAGAAATAAAGAATGACTATACTATACTGGATTACTGAGTTTTCTATTAATAACACATGAAGAGCAACAACACAAGCTTATGTGTGATATGATTGTATCGAAAGTAAAATTATCTGAGATTTAAAAATATAAAAAGAAAATGTAGATGTTATGAGTTTAATTTGTTATAACAATTAGAAGAAAAATGTTCATGAGTTGATGCTAAAATGGATTTACTTCAAGTCCTAAGTGCTAATATTAACATATGCAGTTGATGTAGTTTTGGATACTGAACACAGGGCTTTTTGCATTTTATGCAACTCCTATACTAACTGAAATACAGGACTCAATCCATAATTAGTTTGCAATGCTAGTGTCTTATTATGATCTTTATATTAGTTATTGTATTCAATGAAGAAAAAAATCAACCTATATATTAATTTTAAAGTAAATAATAATTTTAAAAATGCACATGTCAAAGCTATAAGTGGAGGAATAGGATATGTAGATGAGACTGCTGTACTGTACCTGTGCCATGCTTACAAAACTGAAATATAAAATAATTATGTGATCTTCCATACTTAAAAGAAACAAGTAAAATTAGCAGTGTTCTCATAATATTTTCTCCCTAAAGGGTAATAAATGAATCGTGTACTGCCCTAGGTAGGGTTTCTACTGCTGTGAAGAAACACCATGACCATGGCAACTCTTATAAAGGAAAACATTTAATTTGAATGACTTACATTCTTAGAGATTTAGTCCATTATCATCATGGTGCAGGCAGACATGGTGCTGGAGAAGGAGCTGGGCATTGTACAACTTGACCCACAGGAAAAGGAAGTGGTCTGGGACACTGGGTTTGGCTTGAGCACATATGAGACCTCAAAACCCACTCCCACAGTGACAACCTTCCTCCAACAAGGCCATACCTACAGCAACAAAGACACACCTCCTAATAGTGCCACCCCCTTTGAGCTTATGGGATCCAATTATATTCAGACTACCACAGGTACTAAGTATTAATGTTCACAAGGAAGTATGATATGTTCTCCTCTGTGAGGAAACAATGCACCCATACTATTGAGAAAGACTAAAAGTATGATTGCTTCTATACCATAATTTATAAGACCATGAAATTTCCAGTGGGGTCACCCAAGGCCCCTTGATAAATTATATGAAGTATTCAGCTTACATGTAACCCAATGTAGGAATAATGACAAGGTTGCTCCTTGTCCTCCAACTGGACACAGAGGAAATGAGGCACTTCTTTAACACTGGTTATGCTTTCTGAGATGCCTGTTTTAATACCTCTGCTTCCAATAACTTGTACAGGGTAAACTGTTATTTTTCCCATTTTTTCATTTGCCCAAGAAAAAGCCATACTGTTATTAATTCCAAGGCATCCTGGTGTTTTATTTGTTATTCATGGACAAATATATATGAATCATAAGCCTTATTATAATGAGCATAGTAAAAACATATATGTCTTTTAGACATGTAAAAATAGTTTAGTCAGGAACTCCACTATACCCAAGGCTGCACCTGATAAGCAGAATTCAATGACATCACTCACTCAAGATAACCAGACACAGTCCTAAAACCCCATCATGCCCACTGGACAGTTTATCAGCATAGATCAAGAGTAATGATCTGCTCTCCACATCTGGAGATATGCCACCTTGATCTGCACTGTGGCTGGGGAGTCTCCCCCAGGATCCTGACCCTCTAATCAGAGATTTCTGTCAGAGACTGGACCTGACTTTCCAGCTAAGATACACTGCACACAGCCCTGGAGAAATAGGCTTAGGACCATAGTTAGGAATTCACAGAACCTTGTGTGATGGCCATCAGCATAATAAAGTATAACATTTGTTATACTAACTATGCACATCTGCCTTCTTGTTCATAACGTTTCTCTTTTCCCCACTTCCTCTCCAGCATTTTTTGTCCGTTGATTAGTGGGTCTTTGCCATTCTGACTGCAATTACCACAATTCTTACCTGTTCCTATTTCTATTAGAAACAGGAAAAATTTATAATATCAACAATCTCCATAATTCTGATAATGACCAATATAAATAGTTTTTAAAATACAAAACAGCAAATGCCTCAAAACAACAGTTATGAGTTTGTCTGTCTCTTAAAATTTCTACTTTTACCAAGGAGCTCACCTATGAGGATTAGCCAGGCTGCCCCAGGAACACTCAAAATTTAGCAACTTCTTATATTTTTGGTCATGAGCCTAGCCTTTAATGATAGAGCCATCTCTCAGGCCTGACTCTAGCAATTTCTAAAGGCTCACAAGGCAGTAGAAGCCCCATGGAAAGCTTTGTAAAGTAGGTGGGCACTAGGAGGTATCTGGAAGGCACTTGGGCTCAAAGAAGGTTCTAAAGAGTAGTTCACAGGCTAAGCAATCAGAAGGCAACCTTGTGGTGAGAAGGTCCTTAAAAAGTGTAGAGAGGATATAGATTCAAGATGGCGGAGACAAGCAGACGCAGGTAGGCCTGTGGCAGCGGCCCGCGGAGGTAGACGGGCCCGGTGGCAGCGGCTGACAGGGACATTTAGGCCGGCGGCAGCTGGCGGAGACATTCAGGCCCAACGGCGGTCCACAGAGGTGGACAGGCCCTGTGGCGGATATAAGCAAATGGAGGTAGATGGGCCCAGCGGCGGCAGTGGCGACAGAGACATTCAGGCCTGGCGGCGGTCCACAGAAGTAGACAGGCCATGCGGTGGAGACAGGTGGACGCAGGTCTGCGACCCACAGAGGTGGACAGGCCCGGGGGCGGTGGCCGACGGGGACACACAGGCCCAGCGGCAACCGGCAGAGACATACGGGCCGGTGGCGACCTGCAGAAGTGGATGGGCCCGGCAGCAGTGACCGGCAGGGGTAGGTAGGCCCACAGCGGCAGAGACATACAGGCCCATTGGCCGCCCGCAGAGGCAGACAGACCCAGCGGCAGTTGACAGGGACATACAGGCCCAGCGGCGGAGACAAGTGGACGCAGGTGGGCCTGTGGCGGTGGGCCACAGGGGTGGATAGGCCCGGGGACGGAGAGGGGCGGACGCAGCTTGGAGCAGGGACGCCCCTGGCCCCAACACCTGGGGAAGAGGCTATCTCCATGGGTCGGAACCAGGGCGAGTCTGGGCACTCTGTTTGGGGACAACCCAGGGCCCAACTGCTGATCCTGTGAAACCCAACAACTTGGAGGTGTTGGTGAGACTACCCTGCTCAGCTGAAACACATCTGGGAGAGGATTCAGATGCCTACAGTTCGAAGTCTGAAGAAACAAGATCAGCTGAGGAGTTGACAAATGAACAAAACGTGACCTGGGAACACAGAAGGCGCTACCCAGCCACTAAACCAGATCACCAGAATCATAAGTATATAATTCACCAACTGAAATCAGCTGTCCCTGAAGAAACAGCCCAATAGCACCAATTTAACCAAGAACCCCTACTAAACCAAGACTAAAAATTAGAACAAGAGAGGCACTCTCAGACACAGACACCACTTGCACCGCGCAGAGGAAAAGATGAGTAGACACCAGTGCAAAAATACAGGCAAAAACATAAAGACCTATATGGCAACATCAGAACCTAGTGATTCTACACCTGCAAGACCTAAACATACCATGACAGAAGAAACAGAAGAGATCAACCCTAAAAATGACTTTAAGAAGATGATAGAGGCCCTTAAAGAAGAAATAAAACATTTCCTCAATGAGGAAATAAAAACTTTCCTTAAAGAGGAAATGAAAAACTACCTTAAAGAGAAAATAAAAACTTTCCTTAAAGAGGAAATAAAAACTCTCTTAAAAAGGAAATAAAAACTTCCCTTAAAGAGGAAATGAAAAACTCCATTAAAGAGGAAATAAAAAACTCCCTTAAAGAAATGGAAGAAAAAAACGAACAAAAAATGGGAAGATCAAATCAAGCCAAGAAAAAGCAATTAAACAGATGAAAGAAACATTCCAAGATCTGAAAAATGAATTTGAGATAATAAAGAAAACACATGCTAAGGGAATGCTGGAAATAGAAATCCTGACAAAACGAACAGGAACTACAGAAACAAGCATAACCAACCGATTGCAAGAGATGGAACAGAGAATCTCTGACACTGAAGACACGATAGAGAAAATAGATTCATCAGTCAAAGAAAACACTAAAGACAAAAAAGTCGTAACACAAAACGTCCAGGAAATTTGGGACACCATGAAAAGACTAAACCTAAGAATAATAGGGATAGAAGAAGGAGAAGAATACCAACTCAAAGGCACAGAAAATATATTCAACAAAATCATAGAAGAAAACTTTCCTAACCTAAAGAAAGAAATACCTATGAAGATACAAGAAGCTTACAGAACACCGAATAGGCTGGATCCAAAAAAAAAAAAAGTCCCCTCGCCACATAATAATCAAAACACTAAACACATAGAACAAAGAAAAAATATTAAGAACCGCAAAGGAAAAAGACCAGGTAATATATAAAGGTAAACCCATCAGAATAACACCAGACTACTCAATAGAGACTATGAAAGCTAGAAGATCATGGACAAATCTCATGCAGACACTAAGAGACCACGGATGCCAACCCAGACTATTATACCCAGCAAAACTCTTAATCACCATAGGCGGAGTAAACAAAATATTCCAGGATAAAACCAGATTTAATCAATACCTGTCTACAAACCCAGCCCTACAGAAAGCTCTAGAAGGGAAAATTAAACCCAAAGAAGCTAAACACATCCATGAAAAAATCAAGCAATAGATAATCCCACACCAACATATACCACAGAATAAACAAGCTGGCATAGCTATCCTAATATCTAGAGAAAAAGGATATTTCAAAAGAGAAGAAGTCTTGTGGCAATGCCTCAGTGGTGCAGGTAACTACCAGAACTCAGAAAAGTTGGTTGAACTTGGGATTGACTGGGAGGCCAAAGATTTAAAAAGCAGAAGATTCTCTCAAGACACAAGTTGTGTGATAATAGTGTGTTTTGTGTGTGAATGAGAATTTGTAAATGTTGAATTCTAGGCTTCGACAATCATTGTCAGTGCAGATCATGCTGCAAGTATTTATGTTTTAAAACTTAAATTATAAAGCTAGTTACGTCTTTCTAACAACTAGTTTTAATGTTTATGAGCATATTTTACCTACATTACCTTTTCAGGATGTTGAGAAAGATGCATCACAAGCACAGGCTAGAGGCTGGGGCTAGATGGTTTTGAGGAAGAGGTCTTGGTGGACTCTTTCATAGAGCAAAGGGAAGCAATGCCTTCTGGGAAATGAGCTAAGTTTTAATCTAGTCTTTAAGATTAGAAGTCAAAAACAAAAATATTAAGGAAAGGAAAACCTAATTGATCTTTGAAGTATTGTTATGTGGAATTGAGTGGGACTTTTGAGGCCTTTCTTCCAGAAAACAAGGACTTGGTTGTCAGGCCTATATTAGGCCTAAACCTTGGTGACATGTAGTTGTACTTAAATCATTTCAATGGAAAGTGTCTTAGTGATTGGAACTTCTAGTGCAGTTTGGAGTTCTTCCATTTGAAAAATGTGATATTTGCATGGGATTGTTTGAATCTTGTTTTCTAGTCCCTCCCCATCACCACCCTCATAGTCTGAAGGTAGATTTTTCTCTTGATAAAGGAACAAAAAAAGTGAACATCTTGTTTGTAAATAGGTATCTAGTAACTAGTGGTAAACTTG
Source organism: Peromyscus leucopus (assembly GCF_004664715.2). Taxonomy (NCBI): domain Eukaryota; kingdom Metazoa; phylum Chordata; class Mammalia; order Rodentia; family Cricetidae; genus Peromyscus; species Peromyscus leucopus. The sequence continues at coordinate 17,342,478 of NC_051068.1, read as the reverse complement.
AAATGGTAGAATTCTTTAAAGCCTAATTCTAGGTAGCATTAAGAAAATGTATCTTAATTATTTTTGAACCTGTATTCACCTTGTTTTTTTCAAATATCTTAAGTTATATTTTCTTTTTCAGAGCTGCTTCTTATTTGGGGCTATTTTTTTTTTAATTGAGGCGTAATTCATAAAAGGGTATATTGTTTTGATGAGACTTTTTACAACTGTGGCTGGATGTCTTTCTTTAGTCTTCCAAGAAGGGCCATTTTACTTTTTTAGAGTTACTTTTTAAAGTTATGAGATCAACAACTTGGACTACTATGCATGTAAGTGCTAATGCAAATTAAAGCCCAAGTTGACCTCCAGCAGCAGTTCATTCTATGTTGACAGTGAGAGAACACTTTGCCTGTTAGGATACTGTTACTCGTGGACTGAAATGCTGAAGAAACCCCTCCCCTATTTTGTTTTTTGCAAAAATCAAGGTATATTCTAGGGTTTCCTAGTTGACCTCAACAGATAAACTGAGATGATAGTCTTAGTTCAGAAATGATCTGAATGTAGATTTACAGTCTACGTGTACAGCTGGCTAAGTGAGATCGCTTTCACAGTTCTGCATGTATCCCATCGGCTCCCTATTAGTCACTGAACTCTTAAAACTGGTATTGTAACATTATCACAATGTTTTGTGCCAATTTTATAAACTTTACAGTGCAATATGTGTTCCTTTTCTGAGGCAAACCAAAGGTATATTTCTCAAGGTTCTGCTGCTATCAGCAGCGTTGATGGAGGATTTTTTATACATTTGTAATAGATAGAAATAAACCAGAAAAAAAAAGAAGAAAAAAAAGTGGTGGAGGAAAAGGTGAACACTGCAAGAATACTCAAAAGGGCTGAGAGTTGCAAACGCCAAGAATGGCTTTGCATAGTAAATGGAATAGAACAGCTCTGAACTATAGCTTACTTTTCCTGGTTTGGTCTGACAGAATGATTGAATGCTTTTGTACAAAAATCAGAGCCTTAAAAACAAGGATTTGGTGAGATTGTAAAATGGTGTGCCACTTTGGCAAAACAGTTTGGTGGTTGGTCAAAATGCAAAACATTGTTACTCTGTTACTCAACAATTCTACCCTTAGGAATATATCCTCAAACTACTGAAAATGTGCACCTATGAAACATATACATGAAGGTTTACAGCAGTGTGTTGCTAATAGTAAAAAAGTTAAAACAACTCAAATAGCTATCAAATACTGGAGAGAAATAAAATGTGGCTTATTTATACAATAGAATATTATTAAGACATAAAAATGAATGAGAAACTGACAGATTACATGACTTTGGTGAACCTTCATAATTTCATTTGTAGATCTTTCCATTTCTAATTTATAAATACATTTGGGGTTATAAATTATAAATGTACTGCCTCCTGTCAACATTGTATACTTCTATTTGATGATTTCTGGGTCAAACATTATATGGAAATGTTTCCAAGTATTTTCTGTATTAACTGTGAATGAATAGAACAAAATAAATTGCCTGTGATGGAAAAAAAAAAAAGAGGTTGGCAAAAAAAAAAAAAAAAAAAAAACAAACTTCATTGCTAGTATGTCAGTTTATTTTTCTATTTATTCATGCAAGAACTTGTGAATTGTTTCTAGTTTGAGCTATAATGAATAAAACTTCTTTGAACATTCTCAAAAAAAAAAGTGTAGAGAGATACTTGCCTCACTTTCCCTGCATCAAGCAGTGTATTTACCTGTATGGCCAAGGTGAGCTGTTCCTGGGCTGTTCCCAGCATCCCACCACTCCTGACTGCTACAGTAGAAGCAGTATGACCTCCACATCTCTGTGTTTCATCATAGACTTGCGACTCCTTGCTCAGCAAGACTCGGGTCCTGGAAATCTCCAGGGACTAGTTCCAGGAATGCAAGGGATCAGTCAGGGTTATGTTCCTGGAATATCTCCTTCAGCTCCACCGACATTCACATATAGGCAAGACAAGAGCTGGGTTGGTGAGCAGGGCTTGTGCAGCCCCTGCCTTCCTGCCTTGCTGAGCCAAGCTGCCAATCACCTACTAAATGCACCCTCTCCCTGAGGCAAACCCAGCAAAAACTCCTCCACTCATCTCCTGAAGCACAGTAACCTTCAGGGACATCCCCAGTTAAGTCTTTCATAGAAACATCCACACAACATGCTCACAGAAATACCACCTCCTCCCAGGAAAGGCCCTTCCAGACATTCTTTTATCCTGAATTAGAGGACCTGAGAATCCTGTAGTGACCTGGGCTCTTAGAAAATATGCAGAATGGGGAAAGCTTGTCTGCTAAACTGGAGAGCTGCACTAAGATCAAAGTCAGTGGAGACAGCAGGGCAGCCATCAGCTGCAACCACAGCACCCTGGAAGAGGAGACCTGGTCTTATACTGTACTCAGAAGGCCCTGGTGGGTAGAGCTAAGGTGCCCAGTGGTGTGGGTGAGAGACAGAGATGCCATGCAGACAGAGCTCACTGAAGAGTTTTATTTAGTGTCGGGGGAGAAAGAAGAAAAGAGAAGAGGGGGTGGGGGAGGGGTGCACACACCTTGTGGGAGGAAACAGGAAGAGATGGAGAAAGGGGTGTAGTTTTCCCTTAAGAAGAAGCTTCTATGTCAGGATACAGAGTGGACCCAAGGGGTTGGTCAGAATATTAACATTTCTCCCTTTTGAGTACTATAAAAAGAGATGAGTTATGGAAGCAAGTAAGGGAACAAGGACACTGGATTCTCAAGGCTACTTCAAGCTAGCGAGGGATGAAGTGGGGAGGAGGAAAACCAGGAGTCATACATGGTGGGAGGTAGGAGTGTGAAGTATCTAGTTAGCTGTCACCATGGAGATCTCAGGCATCTGTACCTTGAGTGAGCCATGTCACCATGAAAATCTCAGGCATCTGTTCCTTTGAATGTGCTGAGAGGGCAAGTTACTAGGAGGGAAAAAAAAAGATTTGTTATCATTGGCCTCATGAGCAGGGGTAGTCATGGGAAGATTAATAACTGCCAGAAAGAATGGAACAGGGAAGTGCTCTGGTTGTACAGAAAAGGCAAAGGGTGAATGGGTGAGACATGAGAGCAGGTATGTCCTTCCTTGGGACATCTTGGAAAACCAGGTACCAGTTGCTGGACAGGTGTGCGCCTGAGCCTGGAGAGGTGGTACCAGCAGTGACCTGAGGAATGGAATGTTATTCAGAATGGTAGGAGTCATCGCATCTGTCATTTCTCTGAGGAGGGCATGCATCCATCTCAGTTGGTGTCCACGTTTGGGGGTTGGGATCCTTGGAGCTGGTGCCAGCTGGTGCAGGGGCTGGTGTATCTGGAGAGTCCCTTGGCCCAGGCAGGAGGAGGGAAACTGCAAGATATGCTCGAAAATGGGTGAGGTAAAAATGGGCTCTGGAGACTGTTAATTTTTGTCAGATCAGATTTTTTTTTGTTGTTGTTGTTGTTTTATTTTGTTTTGTTTTGTTTTGTTTTAATGCAGTAGCAGAACTTTCCCCCAGGGACTTGTAGGTATCTGTAGGAGAGCTGGAATAGATTCATATCATAGCAAAAGGGTTCAAAATCCATTTAAGGACTCTTACAAACTCTTTGTAGTCAATGTTCTATCAGTTTATCAAAGCTGCATTTATCAGTATTAAAATTTTGAACCTCTAGGGTTATATCTAAAACTGGTCTATCCTGTACCATGAAGCCTGTGAATGAGGCATAACTGTCTGTAATTTTAATGGGAAACTAATTAATGAACTGTCAGTAGTCTTGGGATTGGGTCTGTCCAACTGATATACCCTACTCATCAAACATTGTCAGGTATGAGAAGGATAAATTTAAGAACTGAGACAGCTTTCCAGCTACCTGGGCAGCAATCCCAGGTCTCTCAGTGGTCATTGGGGGCTTGGACAGAAACCCCAAAGGAAACATTTTTTCAACTGATAAGCCCAGAAGATCTGACAGATTCTTTGTGAAATAGAAATTTGGGGAGGTCATCTTACCTGTCATGGCAGAGAGGACAACTGATTTCTGTTGTTCCTCTTTATCATGGTCTGGACAGGATCTCAGCATTTTGCTGCTAGGCTGGCCTTGCCATTAGCTTCCAGGTGAAGGTTCTGTGGCCATCCATCTTCTTAGGAGAAGATACCGGATGCTACCAGGAGCTGACATGTCTCTTTACCACAAAAAGGTTTTTTTTTTTTTTAATAATGCCATATTCTCAGTTCTCTACAGGTGTTTGAAGACTGAAGGAACAAAATCTGTTAGATGTATTTATAACTTTGAGAGCATATACATGACTTAAATCTGAATATACAGGTTTCCCAGTTAGTTATAGCTTAATGAAGTTAGCAAGGATGGGGGGGGGGAGGTGATCTTTGAGTACAACCAGATTATAAGCCTGAATGAATTATATAGAAATAATTATTCCTTAAGGTCATACAATATATCCCTGGTTCTGCATAAAGAAGGGCAAGTGTTTTACCTTATTGCAGAACCATTTTAATCAATAAATATCAGTGGGCATTAGATAGCCAATTGGTCCTCTGTGCTTTTAACCCAGAATTTCAGCCTATTCTGGACAGAGAATGTGGCTCAATGTATTTCTTCTAGAATTGCTTTGAGTGGGCATTGGGGCATTGTTGTCAGGGCCTCCCAAAAGGCTGAAAGGCTTAGTCAAAGGTTAGGTAATAGGAACTTGTCAGTGTCTGACCTGGCTGTCGAGGCAGGGAACAATTATGTTTGGCTATGGTCCATAACCACTGCAAGCTTGCTGGAATATATACTAGAGACAGGAGTTAAAATTTATGAATTTATTTGAAATCTTCAGGCCTGTGTTTTTGGTAATTGGAGATCAGGAGAGAGAAAAATACATAAAAGAACATAAAAGTTTTAGCTAAATTACCATTATCAATCAGTATTGATATCCAAATCATAGAAAAATAGGTCATAGATAACCAAGAAAAATTTAAAATCCTGAGCTTATGACACAAAGTGTATCAGAATTGTATTGTTAGAATCTGAAATGTAAAATCTTAAGCATTAGTGCTGCTATCCTATCCCAGCATAAGAGCATGCTGTCCCCACCCATATGGCTGCAGAGGCTGCAACTGAACTTCCCTCTTCCCAGATGGCTGGAGGCTGGAGAGCACTGGGCACCCCGCCCATGCTGCCCTTAGTAAAGGTGGCAGTGAGGTCTTATGACCCACCTGTTTTGACCTTAGCCAAGATGGCTGCTAGACCACATGGTTGCCCTTATTTAAATATAAATGCAATAATATTAACAAACAAACAAACAAACAAACAAGAAACAACCAATTTGAGATGGAGTAAGTGGGGGGCATGAAGTGATTGGAAAAAGGAAGGAGAAGACAATTATTAATGTCTTTATAATTTAAATATTAATCATGGGATATAGAGCTAAATAGTGAATTCTCAGAAAGCAAAATAGAGATGGCTGACAATTAAAGATGTTTAACTTACTTAGCTAGTGAGGAAATGCAAATTACAACTTCTCTCTAATTTCATCTCACCCCAGTCAGAATGCCTAAGGTGAAAAAACAAAAAAAAAAAATGACACATGCTGTCATTGAGGAAAAGGAACTCCATTTCAAGTCTTGAGGGAATGCAAACTGGTACAACCATTTTAAAAATCAGTGTGGCGGTTATTCAAAAAGGTCACTCTAGATATGCCATATGACCCAGCAATACCACTTCCATATATATACAAAAGGGAGTCCACATCCTCTTCTAGAGACATCTGCTAGTCCATGTTCATTGTGATTATATTTACAATAGCCAGGAAATGGAAACACCCTAGATTTGCATCAACTGATGAATGAATAATGAAAATTGTTAGAGTCGTACAGGGTAATGTTATTCAGATATTGAGAAAAATGAAACTATGGAATTCACAACTAAACAGATGGAGCTGGAACAGTTATTTTGAGAAACCCAGACCAAGGAAGATAAACATCACATGTTTTCTGTCCCTGTGAAAGTTGGTATTAAATCTTCAGATATGTGTTTCAATTGCAAGACTCATAATGTTCATGATTTAATAAAGTGCCATGGGAATGGCTATGAGTAGAGCAGAGATAGAATACACAGATAAAAAAGGAAACATGGACCAAGTGTAATTAAACTGGGTTGGAGGAGTGGAGGTGGGCTACCAGAGGGAGAAGAGGAAGGGATAAATAAAACCAAAGACCTTTTGAAAAAGACATCAAAATTTAATGTGCTTTAATATTACTAACATACATTCACACACAGAGAGTCACAAACACATACAGAGAAAAGAAAATAGAGAGAGTAGAGAGAGAGACAGAATTAAAATGGAGTTACTCTTAAACAGAGAAACAATGCCCCTACTAGACAACATAGATAACATATAATAACTCTGTGCCACATATAAGTTACTTCTTTTGGAGTTCTTGCCAATTAGGTCCCAAAGACCACTGAAACATTACATTGTATTGCAATTGCTCTTGGCTCTTCTCAGGAACTTGATGATAGACCCTGCTGTGGGGTTCTGTATGTCAAATGTGTTTCTCTGATTGGTTAGTAAATAAAACACTGATTGGCCAGTAGCCAGGCAGGAAGTATAGGTGGGACAAGCAGAGAGGAAAATTCTGGGAAGTGGAAGGCTGAGGAGGGAGACACTGCCAGCTGCTGCCATAACAAGCGAGATGTAAGGTACCATAAGCCATGAGCCACGTGGCAACATAGATTAATAGAAATGGGTTAATTTAAGATAAAAGAACTAGATAACAAGAAGCCTGCCACAGACATACAGTTTGTAAGCAATATAAGTGTGTTTACTTGGTTGGGTCTGAGCGGTTGTGGGACTGGTTTGTCCTGATTGTGGGCCAGGCAGGAAAACTCTAACCACAAGACCCTACTGCTAAAGACTCCATATGCTTGAGTCAGATAGCACTGCAAAATCAAAGTGGTAAAAAAGCACATTTACCCCTCCTGACTTGCTTTCAGAGTGCTGTAAGGTGCTATGCAAGCTTCTTGAGGAGACGAGTAATCATCAGTCATGCTCAACTACAAACATTTCTACCTACAGTAATAACAGACCTAGTGCAATAGTGGTACAAATATTGTGGGGGTAAGCAACCACTCCCTGACTGTATCTAAGCACCATTATCAGACTAAGAACCTAATGAAGGACAAGTCATGGGCATTAAGAAAGAATGTATTACTAGTATGCTGCTAAAAGGACATAGAATTAAAATGACTTAAAATAACTTACCATCAGATCCATAGAGCAAAGGATCTACCATCTCTCAGTTTAGACGTTTCCAATTGAAGCCTATTGTGATTAACATGGTTGTACACAACTGGCAAAGTTGCAGTGACTGGGGACTGCTCAGGCTTTAATGGACATAGAGAGCTCAATCCCCTCCTATGTCTCAGGGATCATTGTGCAAGATGTGGCAGGAAGAGCATAAAAGTCAGAGGTGAGCTGTTTCCCTGGGACAGAAACCAGAGAGACATTCATCCAAGCTGCCTTCAGCTTCACACTGCGGAACTTTCAGTAGAGTTATTTCCTGTGTGAGCTTTTCAGCCTGCCATTGCTAATTGTTTATACTAGAGTCAAAATATAATAAAAAGTGACACTTTTATAGATGGAAGGTCTTAGGTTTGAAGCATAGTTAGTATATACTTCCATTTTATCATATGAAAAAAGGTTGAAGGCATGTTTTCAACTTGGACAGTAAGTTCGGATTTGTAAGTTTCATAAAAGCTATATAAAACTAGAAAAACAAAAAATCACTTTCTTTCTAATAATATTTTTGAATTAAACATTTCCATGTTGCCTTAGAAGAGAACTAAGATGGAAATTTTTATTATGGATTGGGAAGTCAGCATAGAAACTTTAATGTTCTAGACAGTCTTCAGAGCCCATTGAACTTTCATTAAATATTTGGGAAAACCCACAGGTCCTCCTTAATGTCTTCACAAATCTCTAGGAATCAGGGAGCTCATGTTTCAGGATCAATGGTTCATGTACTGAGACCTCAATAATCACACAGAGACTAAAGACACATTATCTATGCTCAGTGTCCTAATGCAAACACTGTTAAGAGAATCAGAGGTAGAGAGAGAGCTGTTCAATAATCCTTAAATTACTATAGGTACAATTAGGGGAAGAAGTTGATGCTACAAAAATCATGTCATCCTTTTGTTTTTGTTTTTTGAGATAGGGTTTCTTTGTGTAGCCCTAGCTGTCCTGGACTCATTCTGTAGACCAGGTTGGTCTTGAACTCAGAAATTTGTCTGCTTCTGGAGTGCTGGGATTAAAGGAATGTCACCTTTTAAAAACATTTGTGATTCGTTCTTTTTTCCCATGCTCATATTTTTACCTTCCTTCTTTTCCTTCTTCCAGTGTTGACAACAGAACCAAGGACTTTGTACATTATACAAAGGGCTGTACCTGTGAACAATGTTTGCATTCCAGATGTATTGCTAAGACATTCTTCTGCATCTTGAATTGGGAGAGGACTGGATTCTTCACAATCTCAATGGTTAGGACAAAGATAAAAGAGAATTTTCAAGAAAATTCATCATCATGGGAGAAAATTGCACCTCTCCAGGGAAAATGTCAGGGCATGGTGTAAGAAATAGATGAGAAGAGAGCATGTGGGTCAGGAAAGAAGTCACTGG
>NC_051068.1:17185059-17333315 GCF_004664715.2 Peromyscus leucopus | reverse complement strand
GACTAATTTTGGGGATGATTCCTTTTGACAAGTTATTATCTGATTAAATGAAAAGGCATGTGTTATTGATACAAGATAGTTTAAATTGGATGTTCATGCTGGTTGATGAACTATCACCTCCTCAATTAAGAGGTTCTCTTGTTCAAATCGAACCTTTATCAATTTTGATGGTACCCACAGCTTATCTTCTCCTGTAGAAACAAAAGCAAAACCTTGTCCCCAATGTAATACATACCCTGGTTTCCATTCTGAGGTCAGCACATCCTTAAAGTATATAGGCTGATTTAGTTCTGTAGTTTTTTCTATTATCCAATGTCTCTCTGCAGCTGTTGTTCCTTTCTCATTGGCATTCAGAAAATTCAAAGTTAGAAGAGCATTATGCAGTCTATTTCTGGGGTTTTTGTTACCCATTTCTGTTTATTTAGCATATCCTTTAGAGTTCTGTTTGATCTTTCTATAACTGCTTGACCTGTAGGATTATGTGGTATTCCTGTAATATGCTTTATATTGTAATAAGCAAAAAACTGTTTCATTTTAACAGAGATATATGATGGAGCATTGTCAGTTTTGATTTGTGCAGGTATACCCATGATGGCCATGACTTCTAGCAAATGAGTGATTACAGAATCAGCTTTTTCAGAACTCAAAGCAGTTGCCCACTGCAATCCTGAATAGAATTGATGGTGTGGTGTACATATTTCAAGTTTTCAAATTCTGAAAAGTGAAACACGTCTATCTGCCAGATTTCATTTCTCTGAGTACCCTTTGGGTTACATCCTGCTGGTAATGGCGTCTGATTGTAGAAGGAACAAGTAGGACATTTCTTTACTATTTCTTTGGCTTGTTGCCAGGTTATGGAAAAATCCTTTTTTAAACTTTTACTATTGACATGATGTTTTTATGAAATTCTGAGACCTCCACCACATTTCCTATCAACAATTTATCAATCTCATCATTGCCTTGTGCTAGAGGGCCTGGCAGACCAGTATGGGATCGAATGTGAGTTATATATAAAGGATGACTCCCTTTCCTGATTGTATCTTGTAATTGAATAAATAGTGAAGTTAATTCTGAAGCATCAGGGATAAATTCTGCAGTCTCAATATGTAATCCCACTCTTTCTGCATACTGAGAGTCAGTTACTATTTGAGAGGTTCTGAAAAATCCATTAATACCAACAGAATAGCATACAATTCTGACTTTTGAACTGAATTATAATGACTTTGAACCACTTTAAATTTTCTCATTTGTAACCTGCCTTTCCTTGTTTGTTGGCATCTGTATAAAATGTACGAACTCCAGATATGGGTTTTTCTGCACAATTCGAGGCAAGATCCAATCATCTCTCTTTATAAGATCAATTCTATTGCTTTTGGGATATCTGCTGTTAATTTCTCCCAAAAAATTACTGCAAGCTCTTTGCCAAGGTTCACTTTCTGTCCATATTTTTTCAATGTCCTCCTTAATTAAAGGTATGACATTTCTGCTGGGTCTATTCCTGCTAATTGATGAAGTCTCAATTTCCTTTCCAAATCAAGTCAGAATTTTTTCCACATAAGTTTTTAATTTTTATTTGGTTTATTTGGTAAAAATATCCATTGCAATATTATATATTCCCTCTGCATTAATATTCCAGTAGGAGAATGCCTAGAAGATAAATAACCAAAACACAATCCAGCTTTGGATCAATACAATCACTTGCCCTTCATGTACTTTCTTTTCTACCAAGGCAATTCTTTCTCAGCTTCAGGTGATAATTCTCTTGGACTATTTAAGTCCTTGTCACCTTCTAAGGTTTTGAACAAATTAGTCAGTTCATCATTTTTTACCCCAACAATAGTTCATACATGAGAAATATCTCCAAATAATCTTTGAAAGTCATTAAGAGTCTGTAGTCTATCTCTCCGAATTTGCACCTTTTGGGGTCTAATTTTTTGTAGCTCTATTTTATATCCTAAATAATTAATAGAATCTCCTCTTTGTATCTTTTCAGGAGCAATTTGTAATCCCCAGCAAGGCAAAATTTTCTTTACTTCTTCAAACATTATTTCTAAAGTATCTGCATTTGAGTCAGCTAGTAAAATATCGTCCATATAATGATAAATTATAGATTTAGGAAATTTTTTACGTATCAATTCCAATGGCTGTTGCACAAAATATTGGCCCAGAGTTGGGCTATTCAACATTCCCTGTGGGAGGACCCTCCATTGAAATCTTTTAACTGGTTGAGAATTATTATAAGTAGGCACTGTAAAAGCAAATCTTTCTTTGTCTTTTTCTTGTAAGGGTATTGAAAAGAAACAGTCTTTTAAATCAATAACTATGAGAGGCCATCCTTTTGGTAACAGAGTAGGCAAAGGCATCCCAGATTGTAGAGAGCCCATTGGCTGAATTACTTTGTTAATTGCTCTAAGGTCTGTTACCATTCTCCATTTACCAGATTTCTTTTTAATAACAAATACAGGAGAATTCCAACGGCTGGTTGGTTCTTCAATATGCTGAGCATTTAACTGTTCTTCTACCAGCTCTTCTAAAGCCTGGAGTTTCTCTGTTGTTAAAGGCCATTGTTGGACCCATACAGGCTTGTCTGTTAACCATTTTAAAGGTAGAGCTATTGGTGTCTTTGGAAGATCATCAGTTATTGTGCCCTGTTCTTGTATAATATGGATGGCTGGTGACCACTCATTAGAACAATATCTTCTAATATTTCTCTCAGTAACATGTGCTAGTTTATGATTTGTTTCTGAGATTGGAGGGATGTTAATCTGAGTATTCCATTGTTGCAACAAGTCTCAACCCCACAGGTTCATAGTTATGTTAGCCACATATGGTTTTAATTTTCTCTCTGTCCTTCTGGACCTATGCATTCGAGCCATCTTGCACTCTGTTTCACCTGAGATAATGTCCCAATTGCTAACAGTTGAACGTTTACCTCCTGAAGAGGCCAAGTTGGATGCCAAAATTCTGGTGCAATTATGGTAACGTCCACACCTGTGTCTACCAGACCAGACAACAAAACACCATTTATTTTTATTGTTAATTTTGGTCTTTGTTCATTAATAGAAGTTTGCCAAAAAATTTTCTTTATGTTTTCTCCTGAATTTTCTATTCTCTCTGTTTCATCATCCTGACCAGCATGATTTATTCCAATAGGCATTTGGTTATTTAATCGCTCTCCAGAGCAGGCATTTCCTCTATGGCTGCAGGAAAGGTTTGAACTGGATTTGCACTGGGGCCTGCGCGAGGCCCCTCTGGGAGTTTCCCGGAGACTGAGGCAAAGGATTACCCTGTCTGTCCTTTGTTGATCTATATTCGTTGGTCCAGTGTTTTCCCTTACCACACCTTCTGCATACTCCAGAAGGAAGGGGCATTCTGTTGCCATTGTTCCTTGAAGAAACATTGTTTCTGGGAATGACCTGTCTACAGTCCCTTTTCAAATGTCCTTGCTTTCCACATCCAAAACATCTAACTCTCCTCAAACCTTTTGAAATTACTTCTCCTACCCATGTATCATCATGCTCATCAGCTTCAACATTAATTGTTTCTCTAATCCAATCTTCCATAGGTGCAGATCTTGCCCTTAATGGCCTGATTATTCTTTTGCATGCTGCATTTGCATTCTCAAAGGCCAAAGATTCAATTATTGCCTTACCAGCTTCTGAATCCGAGACCATTCTCTTTACTGCTGAAGCCAGTCTTTGTAAAAAATCTGTAAAAGACTCTTTTGGGCCTTGCTTCACCTTTGTAAATGACTCATTTTTTTTCCTGGTTCCTCAACTTTGTCCCATGCATTCAAGGCTGCCGTTCCACATAAAATTAGGGTTTGGACATCATATAAACATTGTGTTTGTGCTGAAGCATATTGGCCTTCGCCCATAAGCTGATCCTGGCAAACTTGTATTCCTTTATCCCTCCATTGTTTTTCTATGTTTTTAGCCTCCTCCTTAAACCAAGTCAGAAATTGAAGTCTCTGGCTGGGTTCCAGAACACCTTGTGCAAGGTCCCGCCAGTCCTGTGGTACTATCCTATTATATGTTGACCAAGAGTTTAACATTTGCTTTACATATGGGGAATGCATGCCATAAGATACTATTGCCTCCTTAAACCTTTTTAAATCCAACATTTCAATTGGAGCCCAATTATTTTGTGTAGCCATTTGATCAGCATCTGCTGTACGGTTACAGGATAAATTAAGGGTGACTGTGTGAAAACAGGCTTTTTTCTGCAACCTTATGTTCCCGACTTGAAACAACTTCACTGTTAATTTCTTCTGTCTGAATTTTTACAGGTTTAACAAGTTCTTCTAAAGCTGTTATCCTGGCACTTAAATTGACTATCTTTTTAAATATTAAAATGTGGATTATTATAGTGATAAGGTGCATAATTCCACCAATACTAATATTATATAGTTGTTCCATTGCCAGACTGCCTAAAATTTCGAACAAAAACCAATTTTCTTCCAATGTACACATAAAACCCATTTGTTTTTTAATGTGGAAAAAATTCTCTTTTAGATAGTTTCCTTTAAAATATCTGATATGCTATGACTTACCAAATCTGCGTAGAACAGTAGAAATCCGAGGGGATTTTCAAAGCAGCCACCCTGTGTCCCAGGTGTAAATCCAAAGAGAAAGAGAGAGAGAGAGAGAGAGAGAGAGAGAGAGAGAGAGAGAGAGAGAAAGCGTAGCTGGCTAAAGTTTAAATGCAGCCACGTGTTCCCTCTTGTGCCGAGTCAAGGCTTGGGTCTGACTTCCTTAAGCTCCGACCATGTGCGTTGGCTTTACAGGCAGGGCCCTGTTCGGCAGGGCAGGTCTGAGTTGTTTGTAGCACCGGCTTTAAGCAAGCAGGATTTAAGCAAGCAGCTCACCGATAGTCCAGCCTGAGGTCAAGCAGAACTAGACCCAGGCTAAGAAGTCGCTGCTCGGACTAAGAAGCCGATCACTGCCGCCGCTGCCGCCGCCGCCGCCGCCGCCGCCCTTGCGGGAAAGCAGACCTGCCGCCAAGCCAAGCGGTTTTTAATGGATTCTTGTCACGTTGGGCGCCAGATGTAGATGTAACCAACCATCTTATTAAATAAGAAACACAGAAACAATGTAAAAGAGAAAGCCGAGAGGTCAGAGCTCAGAGCTAAAATCTCACTCTTCCTCCTGCTGTCCCAGCTTCTCGAAAAGAGACCTACTTCCGGTCGGTTTGTTTTTTTATAGTATGTTGTTCTGCCTTCTCATTGGTTGTAAACCCAAACACATGACTGCCTCGTCACTGTCTGAATGTACAGCCCCCTAGGTCTTAAAGGCATATGTCTCCAATGCTGACTATATCCCTGAACACACAGAGATCTTATGGGATTAAAGGCGTGTGCCACCACCGCCACACTCTTGCTATGGCTCTAATAGCTCTGACCCTCGGACAACTTTATTTATTAACATACAATCAAAATAATAATTCAGTACAATTAGATTACCACCACACCTGTAGGATACACCCATCTCAAGGGTTAAATGTGCACTGTCACACCATTTCCTTAAAAAACCCACTTTAGTTAGTTTAGCATGAATATAGGAGGAGATATTGCCTAGGGCCTAGACAAGTAGGGCCTAAATAGCAAAGGAATATAGGAAAAGGAGTCCATGGTCTTGGTCAGAGACAGTTGAGTTTATATATCTTTCATTGTAATTGTAACTGTGGAAGCCAAGCATTGTCATCCAGAGGTTTTAACCTTTCAGTCCCCAAACTCAAGGTGTTTCTTACCCCAGCTATCCCAGGTAAGTAAGGTGAGATCACCAGATGAATCTGTCACCCTCCGTATGGGCTAGAATTTAAAACAATTGGAGAAAAACTTTTGGAAATGGAAAGAATTCATCCTAATAAAATCTTGGTAACTTTTTGTGGCACTTTTATTCAAAATAGGATTGCCTCATGTCATCATCTAAGACCAACTTAACCACACCATAAAACTAGCTTTGTTCCTTCCACCAGACCTGATCCAAGGTTTCACTGACTCTCTCAGTGAACTGGGTGGGGAGGGATACAGTGGATAATGCCATGCATGCAGAGGAAAGATAGGGACTTAAACCCAAGTTTGAGGTCTCTCATTGTCTAATCTCCTTCATCAGGGTCGGGCAGATTATATTAAGGGAGCCTGTAGGTCAGCCTGAGAACTTGGCCCCCTTCTCCTTAAGGGAAATATTTTCTTTCTTCAGTTTCTTTGTCTCTTTCTGTTTCTCCTTTTCTTTAGAGCTCCTTTTGCCTAGATTGTCTTCCCATCTTGGTTTACATTGTGCTTAGTGTCCATTTATGGAGATTGCTTGTACCCAAATTTCATGTCAAACACAAGTTTCAACCCTTGGATAACCAGACCACCAAAAGAGTAGTATTCTCTTCCCCATAGCATTTCCTACCTTTAGTCTGTATACAAATTGATCATGTATTCCCTGGTAATTTCCTTGTACCACTGTCACTGTAATATTCAGAGACTACCATCCCTCGGGTTCTTTTGCTGAACTCCAGAGTCACCGGGCTGCTACAGAAGCTGTTGGGAAGCATTTATCTTGTGAGGCCATCTGAGGTCGTTCCTTGGGTGAGCTATGTTCTTAGACTAACCTGTGAATTGCTAGAAGTAAGTGTCTGGACAAGACAAACTTTTCCCCTGCTCAGGAGGGTGTGCTGGTGAAAGGGGATCTTACCTAGATAGGAACTGCACTTGATTTTATCCTAAGGAAAGTCTGTGTCTTTTCCCCAATATCTAGAGTGAGACTTCACAGTCTTGTTCATTACATGACTATGAAGAAAGGAATATGCGCTGCTTCCTAGAATGGAGAGTCAGTCACTTCTTCAGGCCATGAAATTCCTATAATTTAGGCTTGGGGCCTGAAATAAACAATATTTTACTGAATGGAGGAAGTATTAGGAGTTGACTTCCATATTTTAAACTCAATTTTCATAGTCTTTGATAGAAAAGATTCATATTTAATATTTCTCACAAGCATCAGTGTGACTGCATTTGTTGATCCAAAGAGAAAATAGGGGAGTTGCAGAGGCACAGCAGACTTCTCTAATCTCCTCTATGTCCAGAGAAAGCTCTAGAGAATGGGGCCTATATGTTGGCAGGAATATCACCAGCTGGAGGGCCAGTAACCTAACAGTTTAGGATCAATTTAAGTCAGTTTTGTAGGAGTTGAGAAGCCTTTGGGTACTTAATCTCTATACATATGTTCTTAGACTTCATTATGGTGATATTTTATTTGTACTGAAATGTGATTTTATTTGTATGTTAATAAATAAAGTTGCTTGGGGGTCAGAGGTAATAGCGAGCCATAGCAGAGCTGAGCGTTTGTGGCACACGCCTTTAATCCCAGCACTTGGTAGAAGAGCTAGGTAGATCTCTGTGTGGTCAAGGATACAGCCAACATTTGAGACACATGCCTTTAATCTCAATACCATAGAAGACCTGGAGGGCTGTACATACAGGCAGTGACAAGGAAGTCATGTGTTTGGGTTTACAACCAATGAGAATGAAGAACAGAAAGACTATATAAAGACAAACACACAGGAAGTAGCTCTCTTTCAGACAGGTCTCTTGTCTTAAGAGGCTAGCTGAAGCTGGCAGTAAGGCTCTTAGCTCTGATTTCTTGGCTTTCTTCTTTGCATTGGTTCTGTGTTTCTTATTTAATAAGATGGTTGGTTACATCTACACTTCATATATTCCTATAGAATCATAGGAACTTGGGTAACATGTCTCAAGATCACAATTTTACTTGCTGAGCTTCCTTTGGTCATTTGTTTGAAACTTCACTATAGTTTTATGCATTTTTCTTGACTTTTTCCTCTCCATCTGTTCTTTTTTCTGACAAATATATCATCTTTTTTTTGTTGTTGTTCTGGTATTGTACTTTGTGTAGAAGTCAAATTGTGTCACGGTATTATTTCTTCATAATCCTACTGAGCATTCCACGTTTTTCTGCTTTCCATATAGGCTTAGAATCAGCTTTTCTTTTATAAATCATTAGTTTTTCTTGAGTGTGTTGAATTTATGTTGCAAATTGAACATACCTGGCATCATATTGATTCATCTTGTTCACAATGATCATTGGCTATCTCACCATTTATTTAGTTCTTTTAATTTTTGATAATATGTGAAAGATTTAGTATTTTGAATAAAAATTACTTTGAAGATATACAAGTGGCCCAGCACAGTCTTCTTTGGGATGACCTTTGATTAGATCCCAGTGCTTAAGTTGTGGGGCTCATAACTATCTGCAACTCTAGATCCAGGGGATCTGACACCTCTTCTTTTGGGTGTCACTTACATACACATGGAAGACATTCTCTCTCACACATAGAAATACACTTAAAAATGGGAATATTTTATTTTTCCCAAAGCACTTATGGCTTGTAAAGGAATTAGAGTAAAACACATTGCTTTATGTATTTAACAGAAATTACATAACTTTTCTTTAAAAAATTGTTATCTTGCTTTTGGTTTTAAAAGGTATACATTATTTTTCTTCACTTGCTACAGATGTACATTCAGTCATTAATCATTGCAAACATAAAATAATTTCTTACTGATCATAATAGGTATTATTTCCTTTTTCCATAAGAGAGTGAAACATTTTTTATTGGTTAAAAGTAATATCTCCAAAGGTGAAACATCAGTGTACTTCAAGCAAATATTTCCAATTTGGAAGAACAATCTCACCAACAGCATTTTCTGTTATTGGCAAAGCAGATTACTAGAGTATTTACAGTATAAGTTCTGGCCCATGATTTCTTTAATTATTATTAGTTGTGTGATTGTTTGTGTTCTGATAAGGTTGCCTGTAGTGGGTAGCCATTCCAGCTTGGATCTGGAAGTTCCAACCCCCATTGAGACTCTGGCAACTGTCACTCCTACGAGACAGGGCCAAAGGAGGTGCCTGGAGACCCGAGAGCTGGATGGGCCAGCGCTCTCTCTGTGCGCTCTCTCTGTGCGCTTTCTCTGTGCCAGGACACTGAATGGTGAAGGTGGACTGTGCAGAGCTCCGGAGAACACCGCTGGACTGTGATACACCTTCCCCAGACCCTGCGACCTACCTATTACTTAATTTGTGAGTTATGCCATTAAATAAATATCCTTTTAACTACGTGGAGTGGCCAAAATAATTTCTCCAATAGTTGCCTGGGGATGAGAGGGCAGAGTTACTCACTAGTTAACCATAGAACCTTGGTGGTGGTGGGTTACCACTTTAATCCCAGCACTTGGGAGAATCATGACTTTAATCCCAGTACTTGGGAGGCTCACTCTTTAATTCCAGCATTTAGGAAACTCATGCCTTTAATCCCAGCACTTGGGAGGTGGGGAGAGAAAGTGATGAAAACAGGTGGAGATGGGATCTCAACCCTTTCATTTGGAGGATCTAGAGAGGTAAAAAGCCACTAGTGCCTGCTCCTCTGATCTTTTAGGTTATTACCCCAATATCTGACTCTTGGTTTTTATTGATAAGACTAATTAGGTTCACAATTCACCTGGTGTCCATCTTTTGAGACATGAATTCATGGAAAGCCACTTGTCTAATCAAAAAGGAAGGTTTTAACTTTAACATAAAATTACATATAATAGAACAGTTATCATGCAAGAATTATAGTTACAATATCTAGTCTAATCGTATTTGGCAAATTTTAAAGAAAATATATGTCATCTGTCCTATATTTGTGAGTCTAAAGATTTATATCTAATTTATCTTTTATCATAATCAAAGAAAATTATAACTATAACTATTTAATCTTCAACTACATCAAAGATGCCAGAAGGATATAAAAGTATCTAAGTAAACAGGAAGTGCATTGTAAGCAACTTCCAAATTTCTGGAAATGACAGAAACAGTTGGCTGCCTGGACAATCATACAATGTTCCTCTGCAATATTGGTGCATTCATCTTCAACCTACAGGCCTAGAATCTCAGGCTGACTTTTTAGTGAAGCAGGAAATTTAAAGCATTATTCTGCCCATTTTGGCAAATTTGTCAGTCACTTCTTTGTGTCCTATAGAGTGTCTGGCAGTTTCTTCTGTGGAGCAGGAACCTTAAGGACTGTCTCACCTTGCAAAGCTCAGTGGTCATCTTCTTATGGGTTCTGCACATCTAGTTTATACAACATACTCTCAAGCAGTCCAGGCAAGAGCAGTTTCTTGCCCAAATGGCTAACTTATGCCTTAAGAAAGCAAACTCCATCTGGAGTTTCTTCGATGCCCATCATCCTCTTTTAAGTAAATCATTGCTGCCAGGACCAGACATATCTCAATATTTAGAAAAGTCAAGGTTTTCAAAACATTTTTAAATGCCATATTCTATAAGTCTTTGAAGTGTTTGAAGATTACCAACCTAATTAAAAATATATCTGTGTATAACTAAAAAACTTAACTAATATGACTATTAATTTGTATTTCTCTCTCTCTCTCTCTCTCTCTCTCTCTCTCTCTTTGGTTTTTGGTTTGAGGGTTTCTCTGTGTAGTTTTGTTGTGTGCCACCACCACCTGGCTAATTTGTATTCCTTAACTATACATTGCATTTTTAAATGAGTTACATCAAAATAATACCTTAAGCAAGAGTAAAAAATATACAGTATTTCAAAATTGACTTTAAATTTGTAGCAATAAACCAAAATCTGTAGCAATGTGAAACACTTCAAACAAGTTGTTGCTTTTTAAATGTAGATTCACTAATTTACTCTTTGATCCTATCATATTTATATCCCCTTTTCTTCTTTAGAAATTGTATTTATAATCAACCCTCTTTAAATAAAAATAAAAATTTTAAACAATAATTTGGAAATTTGGGCATAGCTTCTCGTAATACTTCCTGCTGAGTGGGGGTGCTGACAATCTTATGGGGATCCTGAGAAAATTAAGAATTATAGTTAAATCTTGGTTGTAGTAGTCTGTGAGGATGCACCAACCTTTTAAGGGGTCTTGATTGTTCAAACCATATTAGCCTGTAAGCAATCCATAGGTTCTCATCTTCTGTAAAAACAAAAGCAAATCCCTTTTTCCAAAGCAATATATCCTTAGACACAAATTTTGAAGTCAAGATACCTTTAAAATATACATATTGGTTTAACTTAGTAGCCATTACAATTAAATGTCTCTGTCCAGTTAAAAATCCCAAAGACAATATAATCCAAACTTTTTGTGTAATTTCCATCATTACATGGCTTATTAAATATTTTATATATTTTAAAGACTTTATATTATTTTTATGACTATTGATATCCTTTCTCTTCTCTCTCTCAATTCTACATATCTTTTTACATATATTGTAAACTGTTTAGAAAAATTTTCCATCTGAATCTGACCTATTGTTTGTATCTGTAATCATTTTTTGACCATTGAGTTAAACTGATGCATGGCTTGGACCAAAGCAGCAGCTCCAGCTGCTGCCTCCACCCACCTCAGCTTCCCAATATGGTGCAGGTACATTTACTAGCAGCTCTGGGAGTCATGGTTGTAGCTAGAGTTTTCCTGCCTTGCCCACAGTCAGGACAAATCTTTGTCACCTACAAGTTTCACAGCCTCTCAGACCCAACCAAGCAAACACAGAGACTTATATTGCTAACAAACTGTTTGGCCATGGCAGGCTTCTTGCTAACTGTTCTTATATCTTAAATTAATCTATTTCCATAAATCTATACCTTGCCACATGGCTTGTGGCTTACCAGTGTCTTCACATGTGGCTTGTCATGGTGGCGGCTGGCAGTGACTCCTCCTGCCTTCCTGTTCTTTCTTTTCTCCTCTCTGTTAGTCCAGCCTATACTTCCTGCCTAGCCACTGGCCAATCAGGGTTTTATTTATTGACCAATCAGAACAACATATTTGCCATACAGAACATCCCACAGCACATGGTCACCACCAACTCTGCGAACAGTGGGTCTATGCCTCCATCTAGCAGTGTGTAGCCCAGAAACCTTTTGTTTTCTGTACTAGCAAAAGCTAAATCCACCATGCAGTATACTGCATGGCTTGGAGACACCTTTGTGTACCACAGCAGGAATCTGCCATACAGCAGTTCAAACCTGCATGCTGCAGAGTTTCTGTATCATGACTTGCCTGGGAGACACAACTAGAAAGCTGGTTTTGGTAACATTTTTAAATCTTTTTTTAAAGCTGTCTCAGGTTTTGGGTGTAAATTCTTGCTACCATGTTAGGCACCAATTACAGACAGAAGTTTCTCTGGTCCCGCCCAGCCCCAGGGTTGGGAAGAATTTCTCCCACCCATTGTCCCACAGACACTTATAAAATAATCACTCAGAGGCTTTATGTTAATTGCAAAGTGTGTGGCCTATGTTTCAGGCTTCTGGCTAGCTAGCTCTTTCATTTTAAATTATCCCATTCCTATTAATCAATTTGTTGCCACATGGCTGTGACATTACTGGTCTGCTGGTATCTTATTGCTCCTTTGAGGGAAGGCGGGCATCTCAACTCTACCCTTCCTTTCTCTGTATCTCTGCTTGAATTTCCTGCCTGGCTGTAAGCTTTATTGCCATAGGTCAAGTCACCTTTATTTATTAGCCAATGGGAGCAACATGTATACAAAGATATCCCACAGCAGCTCCCCTCCCCACATGTGTTATGACTATTAATCCTGAAGCCAAAGTATCCACCCAAAGACCAGAGCTGTGAATCTCTTAACTTCCTTCAAGGTTTTAAATGTATGCAGGGAGCCTGGACAATTGCCATTATAAGATGGCGCTGACTTCTTTGCATTCTGAAGATTTATTACTTCTAAGACAATGCTTTCGACGAAATACTCGCCTCTGCTTTGCACTTGCGCAAGCTATATATTGGTCCCCCACCAATCCTGTGGTGCCTGGTGGTGGCAAGCTAAGTTCAGCCAGCAATTCACGCCTCTTTTCCCTAGATAAAGCAGCCGCTTTTACTGCTCGCCCCCTCGCTTCCAGCTCTCCCTTAACCAAAGGCTCTCCAATAAAAGTGTGATCCAGGAAGAATCCTTGCGTGGCAGTCGTTCTTCCTCGCTGGCCGAGGAGTGTGCCGCAAATGTACAGGTTTTAAATCCTTCTGTCCCCATTTGCACCAATAATTCTAGTGTAACCTCATTGATATTTCTTTGTCTAATGAAAACATATTATCAATTGGGGAAGAGTTTACAAAAGAAAAGAAATTGTGGTAAGCATGTTTTCTTTGTGATTGTTAGTGTGTGAATATCCAGCTATTATTTTTTACTTGATCAACATCACAGTTTATTGGTAAACATGTTATTTGTGTCAATTATCAAATTGAAACACTTTATACAAATTCATTATATAATACTAACCTCATAACAAAACGCAATCCACTGTACTCAGTTACAGTTTTGGTATTTTAAAATTATTTAAAATGAACTGAATCTGAACCACTATATTTGAGACTGGTGAAGGGACTGTAAAGCAAGAGTGCAGGTAAGGTCTGGAAAGGTAGCCCCTCTGCCCAATAGGGAGATGGTGAACTTAACTGTTAATTGGAGCATCACCCTAGGCTTGAATAGGGTAAAGGGGGTCTCTGAAATTGGGTGCCATAATTCTTCTGCCAAACTGAGAAGCTCAATGGCCTGAGTTTGAAATGTCCCGGATGGTGAGGCTGGGCCTCTGTGGCATGGCACAGGGATCAAGCTCCCATTGGAGCACTCTGATTTCCAGTGGCCAGGTCACAGGCAGAGATGGCATGGCTTTATTAGTGGGCATGAACCAGTGGTCTTACTTTCCATATCAAAAGGAGGCTCCAAGTGGACCTGACTTTGCCCCAGGGGATAGAGACTGGGAAATCTCCCCTGGCCCATTTGCAGGGATGTTGTTGGCCTTAGGGTCACAACTCGGGCTTGGGTGAGGTGGGTAAGGTTCTGCCATACCAGAGCCTGTGGGGAAGACTTGGTTACCATGTCTCAAGCCTTAAGGACCTTGGAGGCCACCTTAACCAATTCTGAAGCAGGGTTTGGGGACCGTCCTCAAATTTTTGAGTTTTATTCATATGTCTGAAGCTGATTGGGAAATATAATAAGAGGCCAGTACTTCAGCCTCTGCTTGTGAGGTTGAGTCAAATTGGGTATACCGAGTCATGGCCTCTTGGTAATCTGTAAAGAAAAACTTTGGGTTCTCATGCATTTGCTGGGTAACCTTGGAGAGTCTATCAAAGTTTACTAACTTCTTAGAAATTGTCTCCGTGCCTTTCAGGAAGCAGCAAATCATAAAATCTCTCTTCAGGTAGCTGTCCTGTCCCTACTGGTAGTCCCAGCCAGGGTAGGATCTGCCAAATGGCTCCACTCTGCATACTCTCTGGCCATTGCCTGGACTCTCTCAACCTTCTCAAGCATGAGTGGAGGAGAGACTTACTCAGAGATCATGCCAGGTTAAGTCATATATTTGAGTAGGTGATGGAACTCTGTTATGTATGCACAGGGAATAGTGGAGAAAGAGCCCAACCATTGTTCAATGCTGGCAAGATATTGGAGGGAGAAGGGACATGAACCCAGAACACACCTTTGATTCTAACCACTGCCTGGAGGGGAGGGAGGTGAGCAAGGTTCTGTTGGGATCCTGTGTGGGAGACCCTTGGAGAGGTAGACTACTGTGAGTGACCAGGAAGAGAAGAGTCTAGGTGCTGGTGTGAAGGCTGGCACATAGGGAGGTTTTGGTCAGAGGGTAGAGATATTGGTGATGGAAGAGGAGAATGAGTCAGGGGCAGGGAGTAGGTGAGGCCTTGGGTTTCTGTATAGAAGCTGGAAGTGGTGAATAAAGGGTTTTAGGGCTGCCAGTGGGGACAGGGTGTGTTGAGTGGACAAAGTAGGAGAAAAGCCAGAGAAGGGGACAGGGCTGGCAGAGGCCAATGAAATTCAGGAGGCTCAGTTAGGGCTGAAGGCTCAAGGTCAGTCCCTCTAAATGAAAGCACAACTGAGGCTCTTTGACCATGGCCAGCAGAACCTAAGCCATGGTATTGATGAAATTATTAAGGCCACTCCACGTAGTTAAAAGGAAGATTTATTTAGTGGGTAACTTACAAATGAAGGGATAGGTAGGTCGCAGGGTCTGGGGAAGGTGTATCACAGTCCAGCGGTGTTCTCTGTTCAATCAATCTCCATCATCAAGGGTCCAGGCACAGAGAGAGCTGGCCAATCCTGATCTCGGGTCTCCAGGGTTCTCCCTTGGCCCCACCTTGTAGGCGTGACAGTTGCTGAAGCCTCAATGGGGGTTGGAACTTCCAGATTAAATCTGGAATAGCTACCCACAACATCTCCCCCTTTTTGTCTAAATAAGAAGGTTCTAACCTAATACAAGACTATATACAAAGGAACGGTTATCAAATATTATTCAGGAATAATGAGGGATAATGACATAGATAAGATGGAACTACAACCAATGTGAACAATATCAAGTGAGAAACACATAATATAATCCAGAGAAATATAAAGCATAGGTAAATGGCATGTTACAAAGATCATTCCAAAAGGTGTCCTATCCTAAAGAACCTGAATCTAATACTTAATATGTTCTATCTAAGATATTATGTGTGTGTATATATATATATATATATATAATATATATATAAAGTTATATATAATATATATATATATATATATATATATATATATAAAGTTGTAACTATAACTGCTAGTCTTCAATCCCATCAAAGACCTGAGAAGGAATATAATGGTATCTGAGAAATGGTAGATAGAAAACATCCTTTTTGAAAAAGAGAAAAAGGGGAAGTGCTGTGGATATAGCTCTGTATAAATAAACACTGATTGGCCAGTCGCCAGGCAGGAAGTATAGGTGGGACTAACAGAGAGGAGAAAATAGGAAACAGGAAGGAAGAGGAGAGGCTGCCTGGAGCCGCTGCTAGGACAAGGAAGATGTAAAGTACTGGTAAGCCAAGAGCCACGTGGCAGAGTAAAAATTAATAGAAATGGGCTAAATATAAGAGTAAGAGCTAGACAATGATAGGCCTGAGCTAATGGCCAAGCAGTTTAAATAATGTAAGAGTCTGTGTGTTTATTTTATAAGTGGGCTTTGGGACTGGTGGAACTTGGCAGTGGGAGCAGGAGAGAAATTCTCCAGCAACACCATGGAGCACTGGCTTCAGAGGAAGGGGCCAGAACATAAATGCCAGGATCTATGTAGGTAAGGAAGCACAGCTCACTTGCAAGTACATAATAGAAAATTGCAAAACGTTCTAAATCATGAAGGATGTTCAAATCAAGGGTGCCATCTTATGGTGATATTTTATTTGTACTGAAATGTGGTTTTATTTGTATGTTAATAAATAAGGTTGCCTGGGGGTCAGAGCTAACAGCATGCCATAGCAGAGCTGGGCATTCATGGCACACACCTTTAATCCAAGCACTTGGTATCAGAGCTAGGTAGATCTCTGTGTGGTCAAGGATATAGCCAGCATTGGAGACACACGCCTTTAATCTCAATACCAACCATAGAAGACCTGGAGGTCTGTATAGATAGGCAGTGATGAGGAGGTCATGTGGTTGAGTTTACAACCAATGAGAAAGCAGAACAGAAAGACTATATAAAGACAAACACACAGGAAGTAGGTCTCTCATGGCTGAAGATTGCTGAAGCAGGAAGGGTAAGGCTCTTAGCTCTGAGCTCTTGGGCTTTTATCTTTACATTGGCTCTGTGTTTCTTATTCAATAAGACGGTTGGTTAATTCTACACCATCTGGCAGCTGAGGGACCTAGACCTCAGCAGAACTGTAGGCATAGCAGAAAGGCCTGAGCAGGAAGGCCCCTACTCCTGACCTCCTGATGGCATCTGACCTTTTGCCCTAGCTACAGAGAGAGCCATGAACTCTTCACACCACATCGAAGGCCCAATCAGAGGCAGCGACTGCCTCCCTCTAACCATTGCCATAGCTAGCCCCCCCACACCATAGAAGGGGTCAATCAGAAACCATGGAAACTCACCACACAGAGAAGGGCCTAGTAGGAGCCAGGAATACCTCACCCCATTGTGGAGGGACAGTCAGAAGCAGACAGACAACTTCAGGTGCTGAATCTACAATGTTGCAATTCTCTAGACCTAAGAGAGCCAATCAGCACAGTCCAGGTACCCCAAACCAGGTATTGAGCCAATCCCAGGTCTGTAAATGGGCAGTCTTGGAATTCCCCAAGGCACTCCCTCCCCCCACCATCCAGCCACTGTAAAAACCCTTGCACCATGGGGCTTGAGGTCTCTCTCGAACTCTGCTGCTACATCAGTTGGACAGAGAGGCCTTAGTTAACTCATATTAAAGACTCTTTGTTACTGTGTCAGATTCAATCTCTTGATGATCTTTTGGGGATCTGGACTTTGGGCACAACAGTGGCCTCTTGGACTCATCCAAGGTATACTGTAGCCACATCACAGAAACAAGAGAAACCAGTGGCTTCAGCATATGGCCTGGAAAAGTCCCAATTTGGACAAATATCACAGCAGACACCCTCAGAGTGACTGAGGTTTGGGTTTTAAATTGGAGTCATGCATCTCCCAAAGCTACCCCATTCTGGAAAGCTACAGTATGAAACCAAGGTTAGCTCAGAGCATCCTCTGTGGTACCCTGAGGTCAGATTAATAGGTGGAGAAGACTTAGGGAGGAGGCATCGCTCACGCCACCAAGACCCTTCTGAACAAGGCTGCCTTTGTTCTAATGTGGGCTTTTTCTGGTACAGCTGCAACTCTTGTCAGAAAAAACAGCAAATAGGCACCAGGAGCCTGTATCTATCCAGAAAGGACAGCTTACCAGTAGATCTGATCAGGTAGAAAGCCAGGGATGAACAAAGGAGAGGAGGATTGGCCCTGGAAACCAGCCTGCCTAGCATGGGATAACTTCACCTGTAGTCTTCCACACCAATTGAATGGCTTATCTGCCTACTGCTGCAAGAAATCTACTTGAGCCAAATTAAAAAGTAAAAGGCAGGTTCATTTTAGGAGTTGGTCACTCCTGAGCAAGTTCACAGTAGGAGGTCCATGAAGCTGCCTGGCTGGACACTGTTGAGAACTCTCATAGGAGGAGTGGGAGGCAGTGATGCAATTGTTAAGGGATTGAAGTATTGGCTGGGTCTGTGGTCTGAGAGGTGTACCCTGGGTCCATTGGTCCCTTTGGAATCTGGAACTAAGTGTCTACTTCGTCCATTGTTTAGTGTAGTAGAATATTATTTTAAGGTATGTTACTTTTGTTTATGTTGCATTTGTGTAACTCTGTGAAGCTATGTTACTGTGCCTGTCTAAAACACCTGATGGTCTAATAAAGAACTGAACAGCCAATAGCAAGGCAAAAAAGAGGATAGGCAGGGCTAGCAGGCAGGAAATAGAAAGAGGAGAAATCTGAGGGGGGGAAAGAAGTAGCCAGAGAAGGAAGAGGACTCCAGGGGCCAGACACCCACCTACCTAACAAGCCAGGAGTAAAAAAAGCAAAAACCTAGAGGCAAAAAACATATGGGATTATTTAAACATAAGAAAAATTGGCAAGAAACTAACCTAAGCTAAGGCTGTGACATTTATAATTAAGAAGAAGCCTCCATGTGTGAGTTATTTGGGAGCTGGATGGTGGGGCCCCTAAAAGAAAAAAAAAAACATTTTGGCCTTCCAACATTGGCCTTATTTCCATAGAGACTGAGAAAGCTTTGGAAAAAAAGAGAAGATATGTCACCTTTAAGAGATTCTGTGGGACAGTGAGCCCTTGAGCAGCTAGTACATTATGTAGAAACAAAAAAAAAAAAAACTAAGTGAAAAAAAATGCCTGCCACAGTACAAGTATCAGCATTTTAGAGCTCTAGGAAGGTTGAATACAGTCCCTGGTCACGAACCTCCTAACGGGCTGTGGGCTTTGGGCTTGACTTTCAGGCCTGAGAAGTGGGCAGAGCCAGTTGTCAATGATGCAGGCAAATGTCCATGCTGCTTAGCAGTTCAAATATTTGCACACACAGTCAAAAAAGGATAAAAGGTATGCAATAACAGAAAAACCTATAAACACATTACAGTGTATTTAACAATGTGCACAGGCTTAAGAAAAGAAAAAGTGTATAGTCATAGAAAAAGTAAATAGTTAAAAAATAAAGTCTTTAAAGAGAGAAGTAAAGTAATATAAAAAAGAATAAGCCATGTGAGATGGAAACACACAGGGAGTCTGGACTCTGTGCAGAGTTGTGTTGATTTTGAATTTCTGATTGCTGACAAGCAAATAGTAGCTGCTGGGAGACGTGGGGTTGTGAACAGGACTGAAAAATTGAACCAATCAGAATACATTAAGAATTCCTTAACTGTAAAAACGAAGTCAAAAATGTATTTGTCAAATGGAAATCAAAAATGCTTTGTAGTTTTATTCCCACAGGAGATGAGGGGCTGTGGATTCCTTCAGTGTTAATATGGATCAGGTTTGATCAAGGGAGACCTGCTGTGGATACTATTCTATATAAATAAAACAGTGATGGCCAGTGACCAGACAGGAATTATAGGCAGGACAAGGAAAGAGGAGAATTGGGGATACAGGAAGAAGGAAGGAGAGACACTGCAGCCACTGCCAGGACAAGCAGCATGTAAAGACGCCAGTAAGCCACTAGCCACGTGGCAAGGTATAGATTTATAAAAATGAGTTAATTTAAGATGTAAAACAGTTAGCAAGAAGCCTGCCACGGCCATATAGTTTGTAAGCAATGTAAGTCTCTGTGTTTACTTGGTTGGGTCTGAGCAGCTGTGGAACTGGTGGGTGACAAAGATTTGTCCTGAATGTGGGCCAGGCAGAAAAACTCCAGCCACAGAGACCTCTTGTATCTTGACAGGTGATATCTATCAACAAAGATTTTTGCTGGTCTTCCCAAGACTTGGCCATTATCTCAAATTTTCTCTCTGGGACCCTAAATATACTTTATCCACAGACAGCAGGAAGCAGTATGGAGAAATCTATGCCCACATTCCCAAGAGTTAGGGAGTGTGGATAGTTGTTGGGTATTTGGTGGGTTATGGATATTTGTTATAATTTGGGGGAATATAAGAATTAGGATAATAAGACAATTATTAATTAATCTCAGATATTATACATTGGCATGGATCTGATATACTGATATAAATTTAAAGTTAATTCCATTATACTGTATATATGTTTTTGTTCTTGTTTGGAGGATTTTTGAATATTAAAAATTTAAGGTTATTTTTGTTACAACATATTGTATGTATGTTTCTACTGTTATTTTAGGTATTGTGCCTATGCAGTTCATTTAAAATGCAATGTATAAATAAGAAATGAGGTTAGTAGTTAATGAATAATAATTAAACTTGTACTCATATTAGAATTGTTTTCCAGGTTAAATAGGTTCATTTTAGATAGATAGATGGTCTTCAAATGTTTCAAAGACCTACTGAATATGGCATCCTCATGTTGACCAGCTATGGATCTGTGTGCTAAATCACTATCTACTACCAAAAAGGAACTCTAATAGGGACTGAGATTGCACTAATCTATTACATAAGTCATTAGGAGTTGATTTACTACTACACACATATACTACTAAAAAATAGTTAAGGCCTTAACCTCTCTAGCTAGAAGTTACTGGCCCTGATAATCGTGCCAGACAAGTGTTCCATCTTGGGGATTGGACCTTAATACATTCAGAATGTAGTTGGTAACCACATGGAATTTGTACTGGTGTTGTACCACTGGACAAATTTTGGCAGGACATTTATTTCTGTAGCTCATAGGGTTACAGTGAGGTAAGGCTGATGGTTACATTTATTCTCTAGTAGTGTTTAATAGCTTAATTGGAAGGAACGTTTCAGGCCTTTACCAGGTTGACTTCTCCATTTCTGTGAGTCAAGCATATGTTATCTCCAATAATGAGAGTTGAGTGTCAACTTCTGGAGGGTAACCAATATCAATGTCAATAGCCTGTTAGGAATATATGGCATCCACTGGCCAATAACTCACAGATTATCCCAACTCTAGCACTATACTTATACTTGTTAGGCTATGGAGTCTACTGTGAGTATCATCACTTGTTAGTGGATAACTCCACTTATACTCCTTTAAATATGTATATGTACATGTATATATTTACGCAGCTTCTACAAGAGTTGGCTTTCAGACAGCTTTTAAAAAATTAATGTTATTTATTCTTCTAGTAGTCACTCCTCTATGCTGCCTTCTCACTCCCACATCATGTAAGTTCTTTTTCCATGATTCCTCTTTCCCCCTTTATATCCTTGTTTTCTATTTCCCATGTCCTGAAAATTTCCCCATCTTCCCCTGTTTTCTGTTTTCTAAGTCTATTGCAAGGGAAACACACTCATCTAGAGCTTTGAGTAACTGACTTAGAATTGGTTCCCAGAGTTAGGATACTACCTAGTACCTTGACTAGTGAGCTGGGTTTATTAAAGAAGTAACTCCAAAAAAAGATAAGTGACCAGGTAGATTAAGACAGAGTAGAAGATGATGAAAGACTGATTCAAAAGACATGTCATCAGTAAGTAGAGATAGTTGCTGATCAAATGATAAAAGGATCAGGACATACCATTTTGACTAGATTTTGGAACATTTTCAGTCAATACTATAAATGGAACCTATGCATGTGCATGATCAGTATGGCCAGTTAAATCCTGTGTGAGGTGTTCATATAATCAAGTTTATGTCCTATTTTTTTTTACCTCTTAGTGGTCCATGAGACTGCATAAGATGGCAGAGTCCTTTGAAATAGGATCTTTGAGAAAAAAATTGCTTGATCAAAACATTCTAAAGAACAAAGATCTGTGCACTATTTATTGTGTGGTTAGTGTCAAAATATTCTGTCACCATATTTTCTTTATTTCAAATACAGGTAAAATATCAAAAAAAAATAGCCTTACTAAATGGTTTAAATACGATGGGCTACACAATGAATTTCTTGAATAATAAATTGAGTGTAGGAAAGTTTTCTTTGAAGTTACCATTTAGCATTATACAACCCCGGGGATATACAGCTATCAGTTCATAATTCACTGTCTAGAATAGAGGTGAGATTCAGAACTTGAAGTCATACATCTTTAGTCCTTTCATCTTCAAATTCCTGATAATTCTTTGCTTGATATTACTTGTTTAATTCTGTTCAAAAGTCTATAGAATCTATTTCAATAAAGATTTGAGGTAATGTAGTGTCTGAGTGGATATTTATACTAAGATATTTTTCATTCAGTAGTGACAATGGAACAACCTTTTGAACCAAGGCCATTACATGTTACAGCATAAGGGCCAGCTGCGACATGGTGTCTGAGGCCCCATCTGGATCAGCACATTTAGATAGATATCCATGATACTTTTTCTCATTAATTTAGAGACTGGAATCTCTATACCCATATTTTACTTCCTTCTTGATTTATTGTTACAATTCCTTTTTTCTTATTAAAAATTGTCTGCGGGACGGTGGTGGCACACGCTTCTAATCACAGCACTAGGGAGGCAGAGGCAGGCGGATCTCTGTGAGTTTGAGGACAGCCTGGGCTACCAAGTGAGTTCCAGGAAAGGCGCAAAGCTACACAGAGAAACCCTGTCTCGAAAAACAAAACAAACAAACAAAAAAAATTGTCTGTTCATGTTACATAACAATTGCCGGTGACCCTCTCCTCCCTCCTCCCACCCCCAGCCTTCCCTCCCAATGCACTCTCCATTCCCATGACCTCCAAGGCAAGCACTCTCATGGGGTTTCAGCAGACCCTGGTACATTCGTTGAAGCAGGTCCAATCCCCTCCCCCTAATCCAAGACTGTGTATGGTGTCCCAACATAGACAGGGATGGTCATGCAGCAGGGCCGAATCCTGATCCCACTCCAGGGGTCCCTTAAACAGGTCAAGCTAAACAAATCTCTCAGCTATGCAAGAGTGACTAGTCCAGTCCGATGGAGGCTTCACAGCCATTGGTCTGCAGTTCATGAGTTCTCACTACTTTAGATTGGTTGTCCTGTATATTTCCCATCATGATCTTGATGCCACTTGTTCATAGAATGTCTCTTCTCTCTCTTTGACTGGACTCCTAGAGCTCATGCTGATACTTGGCTATAGATCTCTGCATCTTCTTCCATCAGTTACTGGATGGAGGCTGTATGATGACAGTTAGGGTATTCACCAATTTGTTTACCAGCATAGGCCACTTAAGGCACTCTCTTCACTATTGCTAGTTGTCTAAGGTGATGTCCTCCTTGTGGATTCCTGCAAACTTCCCTAGCACCCTGTTTCTCCCTATTCCCATAACATTTTCCTCTATCATGCAATCTTTTTCCTTGCTCTCCCTTTCTGTCCCTGTTCCAGCTTGACCATCCCATTCCCTTACATTCTCATCCACCATGACCTAACCTTCATTGCCTGCCCCTCCAACCCCCATATGCTCATGGAAATCTCAGCTATTTCCACTTCCCTGGGTGATCTATGCATCCTGCTTAGTGTTGTCCCTCTTAGCTAGCTTCTTTGGAGCTGTGGTTTGTAGTCTGTTTATCCTTTGCTTTACATTCACTTATTCACTCATGAGTGAATACATACCATGTTTGTCCTTCTGGATCTGGGTTACCTCACTCAGGATAATATTTTCTAGTTCCAACCATTTGCCTACAAATTTCATGATGTCATTGTTTTTTACTGCTGAATAGTACTCCATTGTGCATATGTGCCACACTTTTTCAATTCTTTGGTTGAGGGGGATCTGAGTTGTTTCCAGGTTCTGGCTGTTATGAATAATGCTGCTATGAACATGGTTGAGCATGTGTCCTTGTGGTAGCTGGGTCTTGAGGCAGATTGATTCCAAATTGGCTGAGAAATAGCCATAATGATTTCCAAAATGGCTGTACAAGTTTGCACTCCCACCAACAGTGGAGGAGTATTCCCTTTGCTGCACTTCCTCTCCAACATAAGCTGTGTGCAGTGTTTTTTTTTTTTTTGCAAAACAGGGTTTCTCTTTGTAGCTTTGCGTCTTTCCTGGATCTTGCTTTGTAGACCAGGCTGGCCTCAAACTCATAAAGATCTGCCTGCCTCTGCCTCCCGAGTGCTGGGATAAAAGGCATGCACCAACACTGCCTGGCTCTGCTGTGCTTTTGATCATAGCCATTCTGACAGGTGTAGTATGATGGTATCTCAGTCATTCTGATTTGCATTTCCCTGATGACTAAGGATGGTGAGCAATTTCTCAAATGTCTTTTGGCCATTTGTGATTCTTCTGTAGAGAAATCTGTTTAGCTCTGTAACCCATTTTTTAATTGGATTTTTATGTTTTTTGATGTCTAGTTTCTTGAATTCTATATATATATTGAAGATCAGACCTCTGTCAGATGTGGGGTTAGTGAAAATATTTTACCATTCTATATGCTGTCATTTTGTCTTATTGACTGTGTCCTTTGCCATACAAAAGCTTCTCAGTTTCAAGAGGTCCCATTTATTAATGATTTTTCTCAGTGTCTGTGCTGCTGGTGTTATATTTAAGAAATGGTCCCTGTGCCAATGCATTCAAGACTCCTTACTTTCTCCTCTATCAAGTTCGGTGTAAGTGGATTTATGTTGCAATCTTTGATTCACTTGGTCTTGAGTTTTGTGCATGTGATAGATATAGATCTATTTGCAGTCTTCTACATGTTGACATCCAGTTATGCCAGCACCATTTGTTGAAGATACTTTTTTTCATTGGACATTTTGGTTTCTTTGTCAAAAATCAAGTGTTAATATGTGTGCAGATTAATGTCAGGATCTTCAGTTTTATTCCATTGGTCCACAGGTTGATGTTTATGCCAATACCAAGCTATTTTTATTACTATAGCTCTATAGTAGAGCTTAAGGTCAGGGATGGTGATGCCTCCAGAGGTGGCTTTATTGTACAGAATTGTTTTAGCTATCCTGGTTTTTTTTGTTGTTGTTGTCATTTTTCCATAGAAAGTTGAGTATTGTTTTTCCATATCTGCGAAGAATTGTGTCGGGATTTTGATCAGGATTGCATTGAATCTGTAGATTGCTTTTGGTAAAATTGCCATTTTTACTATGTTAATCCTAACTATCACAGAGCATGGGAGATCTTTCCATTTTCTGACATCTTAAATTTCTTTATTCGGAGAATTAAAGTTCTCATCACACAGGTCTTTCACTTGCTTAGTTAGAGTTACCGCAATGTATTTTTATATTATTTGTGGCTATTATAAAGGGTGATGTTTCTCTGATTCCTTTCTCAACCCGTTTATCATTTTTATTTAGGAGGGATACTGATTTTTTTGAGTTAATCTTTTATTTTCCCACATTACTGAAAGTGTTTATCAGCTGTAGGAGTTCCCTGGTAGAATTTTTGGGGTCACTCATGTATACTATAATATCAACTTCAAATAGTGAAAGTTTGAATTCTTCCTTTCCAATATGTATCCCCTAGATCTCCTTTTGCTGTCTTATTGCTCTAGCTGGAACTTTGACTACTATATTGAATAAATATGGGAAGAATGGAAAGCCTTGTCTTGTTCCTGATTTTAGTGAAATCGCTATGAGTTTCTCTCCATTTAATTTGATGTTGGCTGTTGACTTGCTGTAAATTGTCTTTATTATGATTAGGCATGTTCCTTTTATTCCTGATCTCTCAAAGAACTTTATCATGAAGGAGTGTTGGATTTTGTCAAAGTCCTTTTCAGCATCTAATGAGATTATCATGTGGTTTTTTTCTTTCATTTTGTTTATATGGTGTATTACATTGACAGATTTTCGTATGTTGAACCATCCTTGCATCTCTGGGATGAAGCCAACTTCATCATGGTGGATAATTTTTTTGATGTGTTCTTGTATTTAGTTTGTCAATATTTTATTGAATATATTTGCATCCATGTTCATGAGGAAGATTGGTCTATAATTCTCTTCTTTGTTTCATCTTTGTGTTGTTTGAGTATCAGTGTAACCTTAGCCTCATAAAATGTGTTTGGTACTGTTCCTTCTGCTTTTATTGTGTGGAACAATCTGAAGAGTGTTGGTATTAGCTCTTCTTTGAAAATCTGGTAGAATTTTGCATTGAATCCATCTGGTCCTGGGTTTTTTGTTGTTGTTGTTGTTGTTGTAGTTGTTTTTGGTTGGGAGACTTTTAATGATTGATTCTATGAATTTAGGGGTTATTGGATTATTTAAATTGCTTATTTGGTCTTGATTTAACTTTGGTATGTGCTACCTATCCAAAAAATTTCCATTTCTTTAGATTATTCAATTTTGTGGAGTACAGGTTTTTGAAGTATGACCTGATGATTCTCTGGATTTCTCATTGTCTGTTGTTATGTCTCCCTTTTTATTTCTGATTTTGTTAACTTGGATGCATTTTTTCTTCCTTTTGGTTAGTTTGGATAAGGGTCTTGTTGATTTTCTCACAGAACCATCTCTTTGTTTCATTGATTCTTTGTATTGTTCTCTTTGTTTCTATTTTAATGACTTCAACCCTCAAATTGATTATTTCTTGGTGTCTATGCCTCCTGTGTGACTTTGCTTCTGTTTGTTCCAGAACTTTCAGGTGTGCTCTTACGGTGCTAGTGTGAGATTTCTCCAACTTCCTTATGGGGCATTTAATGCTATGAATTTTCCTCATTGCAATGCTTTCATAGTGTCCCATAAGCTTGGGTATGTTGTACATTCATTTTCATTGAATTCTAGGAAGTCTTTAATTTCTTTCTTTTTTTTCCTTGATGCATTTGTGATTCTGTTGAGCTGTATTCAGTTTCCATGACATTGTAGGCTTTCTGTAATTTTTTGTTGTTGTTGAAATCTAACTTTAGGCCATGGTGGTCCAATAGATACAGGAGGTTATTCCAATTTTTTTGTATTTGTGACCAAGCATGTGGTCGATTTTAGAGAAAGTTCCATAGGGTGCTGAGAAGAAGGTATATTCTTTTGTGTTAGGGTGGAATATTCTGTAAATATATATTAAGTTCATTTGAGTCATAATATCTGGAAGTCTCCTTATTTCTCTGTTAAGTTTCTGTTCAGCAGACCAGTCTATTGATCAATACAGTGTTGAAATCTCCCACTACTATGTATGGGGTTTGATGTGTGATTTAAGGTTTAGTAATGTTCCTTTTATAATTGTAGGAGAGCTTGCAGTTGGGGCATAAATATTCAGAATTGAAACTTTATCTTGATGAATTTTTCCTGAGGTAAATATGCAATGTCCTTCTTGATCTCTTCTGATTTTTTTTTTAGCTCGAAGTATATTTTGTTAGATATTAGATATCTACACCAGCTTGCTGTGGGATGGTCTGTATGTCAAATCTGTTGCTCTGATTGGTCAATAAATAAAACACTGATTGTCCAGTGGCCAGGCAGGAGAAAGTATAGATGGGACAAGGAGGAGAAGAATTCTGGGAATTGGAAGGCTGAGTCAGAGAAACTGCCAGTCGCCACCATGATAAGCCGCATGTGAAGACACCGGTAAGCCACAAGCCACGTGGCAAGGTATAGATTTACGGAAAGGGATTAATTTAAGCTATAAGAACAGTTAGCAAGAAGCCTGTCATGGCCATACAGTTTGTAAGCAACATAAGTCTCTGTGTTTACTTGTTTGGGTCTGAGCTGCTGTGGGACTGGTGGGTGACAGAGATTTGTTCTAACTGTGGGCAAGGCAGGAAATCTCTAACTACACCAGCTTGCTTCTTAAGTCCATTGGTTTGGAATGTCTTTTCCCAGCCTTTTACTCTGAGGTAGTGTCTTACTTTGAAGTTGAGGTGTGTTTCTTGTATGCAGCAGGTGGATCCTGTTTTCTTATTCATTCTGTTAGCCTGTGTTTTTTTATAGGGGATTGAGTCTATTGATATTAAGGGATATTAATGACCAGTGATTGTTAATTCCTGTCATTTTCATTGGTAGTATTGTGTGTTTCTCTTCTTTGGTTTTGTTGGTGTGGGATTATCTATTGCCTGTGTTTTTATGGGTGTTTCTAACTTCCTTAGGCTGGATTTTTCCTTCTAGTGCTTTCTGTAGGGCTGGATTTGTGGATAGGTGTTGTTTAAATCTAGTTTTGTCTTGGAATGTCTTGCTGACTCTATCTATATTGATTGAAAGTTTTCCTGGGTATAGTAGTCTGGGTTGGCATCCATGGTCACTTAGTGTCTTCATAATGTCTGTCCAGGACATTCTGGCTTTCAGAGTCTCCGTTGAGAATTGCAGTGTTATTCTGATGGGTCTGCCTTTATATGTTACTTGGCCTTTTCCTTCTGCAGGTTTTACTATTTTCTCTTTATTCTGTATGTTTAGTGGTTTGATTATTATGTGGCAAGGGGACTTTTGGAGGAAGGGATTTAGTCTACTTGGTGCTCTGTAAACTTCTTGTATCATCATAGCCATTTCTTTCATTATATTGGGAATATTTTCTTCCATGATTTTGTTGAATACATTCTCTGTGCCTTTGAACAGGTATTCTCCTTCTTACATTTCAATTATTCTTAGGGTTGGTCTTTTCATGGTGTTCCAGATGTCCTGGACATTTTGTGTTATGACTTTGTTGACTTTAATATTTTCTTTGACTGATGAATCTATTTCCTCTATTGTATCTTCAATGCCAGAAATTCTCTCTTCCATCTCTTGTATTCTGTTGGTTATGCTAGCAACTGTAATTCCTATTCATTTACTCAGATTTTCCATTTCCCGCATTCCCTGAGTTTGTGTCTCCTTTATTGATTCTATTTCAGCGTTCAAGTCTTGAATTGTATCCCTCACCTGTTTGATTGTTTTTTCTTGGCTTTCTTTAAGGGATTCATTGATTTCCTCCAATTTTTTGTTTGTCTTTCCCCCAATTTCTTTAAGGGAATTTTTAATTTCCTCTTTAAAGGCCTCTATCATCTTCTTAAATACATTTTTAAAGTCGACTTCTTCTGCTTCTTCTGCATTGGGATTTTCAGGTCTTGCTGATGTACAACTACTAGGTTCTGGTGTTGCCATATTGCTCTTTATGTTGTTGAATATATTTTTGCACTGGCATCTACCCATCTCTCCTTCCAATCAGTGCAAATGGTATCTGTGTCTGAGGGAGCCTCTTTAGGTTTACTTTTGTTGGCACTTTTTTTCCGATGAGAGCTCTTGTTCCAATGTGAGCTCTTGGTCCACTTGGAGCGCTTGATCCACTCAGAGCTGGTGCATTCTGTGTCTCAGGGAGCAGTCAGGGAGCAAGTTACAATCTTGAAGGATAAGTAGGGTTGGGGGACAGGATGGGACTTTTAGGTTATATGGTCTGGTGGGTGATGGTGGTAGTCTGGCCTGCCTGCTGGCCTGCAATTGAGTAGGGGTATGTGTACATGTTTTGCCCCTGGGCCTAAATTCTAGAGGCTGGGGTCATCGGTTAGAAGAAGAAAGACTTACCTCTTGGTCCACTTGGAGCAGGGGGAGTCTGTGTCTCAGGGAGCAGCTGTGATCTCTTATTACAGTATTCTTCTGACAGCTCTTTTTAAAAATACTGGAAGGAAATTTCGTGGTGTCATTGCTTTTCTCTGCTGAGTAGTCTCCATTGTGTATATGTACCATATTTTCTTAATGCATTCTTCTCTTAAGGGGCATTTAGTTTGTTTCCAGGTTCTGAATATTATGAATAATGCTGCTATGAAATGAGCATGTGTCCTTGTGGTATGATTGAGCATTCCATGGGTATATGCCCAAGAGTGGTATACCTGGGTCT
The DNA here is from genome assembly GCF_004664715.2 of Peromyscus leucopus. NCBI lineage: Eukaryota > Metazoa > Chordata > Mammalia > Rodentia > Cricetidae > Peromyscus > Peromyscus leucopus. The sequence continues at coordinate 17,303,686 of NC_051068.1, read as the reverse complement.
TGAGGAGGATTGATTCCCAATTTTCTGAGAAAGGACTACACTGATTTCCACAGTGACTGTACAAGTTTGCACCCCTACCAATAATGAAGGAGTGTTCCCCTTGCTCCACATCCTCTCCAACATAAACTGTCTGCAGTGTATTTTATCTTAGCCATTCTGACAGGTGTAAGATTGTATCTCAGAGTTGTTTTGATTTGCCTTTCCTTGATAACTAAGGATGCTGAGCAAATTTTTAAATGTTTTTTGGCCATTTGAAATTCTTCCTTTGAGAATTCTCTGTTTAGCTCTACAGCCCATTTCTTAATGGTTTCTTCTAGTCTCTTGAGTTCTTTATATATTTTGGAGATCAGCCCTTTGTCAGATATGGAGTTGGTGGAAATGTTCTTTCATTCTGTAGGCTATTATTTTGTCTTATTTACTGTGTCCTTTGCCTTACAGAAGCTTCTCAGTTTCAGGAGGTCTCATGTATTAATTGTTGCTCTCAGTGTCTGTGTTACTGGTGTTATATTTAAGAATTGGTCTCCTGTGTCAATGCATTCAAGACTAAGTCCTACTTTCTCTTCTATCAGATTCAGTGTAACTGGTTTTATATTGAGATTTTTTTTTACCCCCATGGTAGAGTTTTTGCTTCTTTTTCAAAAATCAGGTGTTCATAGGTATGTGGTTTAATGTCAGTGTCTTTAATTTGATTGTAGAACCTAGATGCCCCTTAAACAAAGAATGTATAAAGAAAATGTGGCATGTATAAATAATGGAGTATTACTCCGCAGAAAAACAGCAATGACATCATGAAATCTGCAGATAAATGGATGGAACTAGAAAATATCACTCTGTATAAGTTAACCCTGACTCAGAAGGGAAAACATTGTATGTATTCACTCATAAGTGGATACTAGATATAAAGCAAAGGATAATCAGACAACAACCCACAACTCCAGAGAAGCTAGCCAACAAGGAACACCCAAAAAGGGACACATGGATTGCCCTGAGAATGTGAAATAGATGAGATCTCCATGAGTGAAGTAGGAGGGAGGGGTGGGAAATTGAAGGTAGGGGATGGGTGATGAGAACACAAGAGAATGGGATGGTTGAGCTGGAACACATATGGAGTGTGAAAGCAATGAGATGGATACCATGATGTAGGGACATATAATGGGGTGAGAGAGAATCCCAGTGTTAGAGACATTGCCAGGAATCCCCAAGGATGACCCTAGCTTGGACTACTAGAAATATTAGAGCGTGTGCCTGAACTGAACTGGCTTGCCCCAGTGATCAGATCAGTGAATTCTTTATCATCACAGAGCATTTATATAATGATTCATGGAAGCAGATGCAGAGATCAGCAGCCAAACACCAGGCAGAACTCCAGGAGTCCAGTCAGAGAGAGAGAGGAGGGATACTATGAGCAAGTGTATCAGGATCATGATGGGAAAACCTACAGAGACCACCAAAACCAAACTAGTGGGAACTCATGAAAATTGGATCAAAGGCTGTGGACTGGACTAGGCCTTCTGGATGGCAAGACAATTGTGTAGCTTGATTTGCATGGGACCCCCTGGTGGTAGGATCAGAATCCATCCCTGGTCCATGAGGAAGCTTTCTGGAGCCCACTACCTATTATGGGATACATCAAGAATCCTTAAGGTAGGGGGAAGTGTAGATGTAACCAACTGTCTTATTAAAAACAAACACAGAACTAATGCAAAGAAGAAAGCCAAGAGGTCGGAGCTAAGAGCTGAATCCTTACCATTTTTCCTGCGGTGGTCCTACCTCTGGGAACCAGAGCTACTTCCTGTGTTAAAGTCTTTATATAGAGTTTCTGTTCTGCCTTCTCATTGGTTGTAAACCCAACAACATGACCGTCTCATCACAGCCTGTCTGTATAGACCTCCAGGTCTTCTATGGTTGGTATTGAGATTAAAGCCATGTGTATTAAATGCTGGCTGTATCCTTGAATACACAGACTTACCTAGCTCTGCCTACCAAGTGCTGGGATTACAAGCCTCTGCCACCACTGCCCTGCTTTCCTATGGTTTGCTAATAGCTCTGACCCCCAGGCAACTTTATTTATTAACATACAAATAACATTTTAATACAAATAAAATATCACCATATTTCCCCTTTTCTTTTCTAATAAAAAGAAAAAAGGAAAAAGCTTATAACTAACATAAGAAAAACTATCTACAAAAGTATAATAACTATATACAATATATACAAGTAATAAATACCTAAACAATGTCTGGTTCATTTGTATTTGACACATTCAGAGAAAATAATTCCATTATCTATCCTATTGTATCTAATTCACTTTCTATCCTAATTAATCTTGACTATAACTAACTAATCTTCAACTCCCTCAGAGACCCAAGAAGGAAATAATATTAGCTAACAAAAATAAAAAACAGGAAGTACATGTAAGCAACTTCCCAAAAATTGTGATTTGACAGAAACAGTCAGCTGCCTGGACAGTCATCTGAGGTTTCTCCACAGTGTTGGGGCATCATCTTCAGCCTATAGGCTTAGTGTATCTGACAGACTCATTTGTGAAGTAGGATGTACACAATGTCAACAGTTCAACCTCACATTGGGTGAGAACAGTCTATATACCAGAAACACCTGAATGTCATGATTCAAGTCACTAGTGTCCACTAGTGTCATGTCATAATTCAGGATTTTAAATTCTGGAAATTGTTGATGTTTTTTTAATTCAGCTGTCCATTCTTCTTGGCTATGTGTGTATTTGGCTTCATCTCAGCATCCTGTTCTCCACATCCCTCTATTAAATGCATTTCTACTATTGAGAGGCGTGAGCTTAATTACTCTTCAAGAATAACTGTTTCAGCTGCTGTCCCATTGCATATCAGTAGCCATTGGCCCACTGCCTGTTCAGCTGCCTTCAAATAAAAGGGCACTGTACCTTTTCCAGTCTGCGAAGGCCACTTCAGGAATGGTGCCATAATGTCCTGGCCTCAGAAGATTCCTTCTGATAAAGCCACATAACCACACCTGTTTTGGCAAGAATCAATAGTCCTTTGTTTCGTGTCCTGACTGTCCTGTTTGTTTGTCAGCAGTTGATTCGAGGATACTTTGTTGTCTAGTGGCTAACTTTTGCCACAATGAAAGTTAACTCCAATTGCAGTTTTTTTCAGTGCCCATATTTTCTCTGAAGTAGATTGGTACTGCCAGGAGCCAACATGTCTCATAGTCATAACAAAAAAGAAAAATTTTCTAAGTTATTAAACATTCTAAATGCCATATTCTGTAGATCCCTGAAGGGTTTGAAGATGACCTGTCTATCTAAAATATATCTTCTCAATCTTGAAAACATACCTAATATGACTACAAGTATTATTATAATGTCTAACTATTAACTTTCATTTCTTTATATCCTAATATTTGGTAATAACAACATTCAAGGATCAGAAAATTGCATTACATTGTTAAATGAATGGTATAAGTACAATTATAAATATACATATAGCATTTTCTAACAATATCAATTTCAATATATATAACTTGTAAACAATATAAAACAATCCAATCTAATATAAAGTATTTACATTTTTCTTTTCTTTTCTTTTTTTTAAATAAGAACCTTAATCTAATCTTCTTTGCTTAGCCCTTTTCCTAACCCTTGACAACAACTTGTAACCAACTCCCCTAATCAATGAAAATTATTCCAGACCCAAAACCCATTAAAAGATTAAAAAAAAAAAAAACAAAAACGCCCACACCACCTATTTGGGAATGTGGGCATCATATCCTTGAAATTGCTTCCTGCTGGGTATGGTGAAGGTATCTTTGTCCTGAAAAGAAAAATATTAGGTTAATTGTCAAATTAACCAGTCTGTGTATAATGCCACAGTTTAGGATTTATCTCAAATCCTTATTCAAATAGTCTTTGAGACTTGATTATCTCAGATAGCCCTCTCAAAATTGCTCTGAGCACTTTGTAGTGCAAAGCTGATCTGTAGATGATGTTTGTCAGCTTAGTGATGTTATTATTGTCCACATGGAATTGTTATTGTTGTGGGGCCACATCTTCTTCCTGGAGACTTCATTTGATGTTAGGCCTGGCAGTGATTTCCTGCAGAAAACTGATAAGAGACTCAAACACAAACACATATATATGCAGCTAATTGAAGCCTTTTTTCTTTTTAGAATTAGTTAGTACTCTATATGACCATTCATATCTTAACAAAGTTTAAAATGTATTTATATCTCTATATATATTAATGTTAATTTTGATATAAAATTCATACTTTAAAAAAAGTTTAAAGAATCAGAATAGAATCAAAGAATTGAGATTAGTAATAGAATAGTCCCTTAATTAATTTGGCTTTTCTCTTGTCCCATAGCAGATGATGGCTCTTTTCTTCTGGCATGATACAGGGAGTTTGCATTTTCCTTTTAACAACATGCTTGAGTTTAAAGAAGGAGAGAGCTATTCTCCAACTCCAAAGTCAGCTTTAAATTTTAATTGAACCGGGACTATTAGAAGACCAATAGTGTAAAATCTTTAGAGAAAAGCAGAAACAAACATTTAGGAAGCCATAAATTTTTTTAGATGATACAGCCATATGCCATTTCACTCTGTTTCTTGGGATAGATGATTTGTCTTTTTTCTTCAGTTGTCTCATTTGTCCAGTGTTCTTCAAAATTCCTAACCTTCATTTTCCTAAAAGACAAAAACAAAAACCTTTCCCCAAGGTTTTTTGGGTATGTTCCTTTTTGGTAAGTTATTATCTGATTAAATGAAAAGGCATGTGTTACTGGTATAAGTTAGTTTAAATTGGATGTTCATGCTAGTTGATGAACTATCACCTCCTCTAATTAAGTTGTATCTCTTGTTCAAATTGAACCTTTATCAATTTTGATGGTTCCCACAGCTTATCTTATCCTGTAAAAATAAAAGCAAAACCTCGTCCCCAAAGTAACATATATCCTGGTTTCAATTCTGAGGTTAGCACATTAGGCTGATTTAATTCTGTAGTTCTTTTCTATTATCCAATGTCTCTCTGCAGCTGTTGTTCCTTTCTCATTGGCATTCAGAAAATTCAAAGAGAGCATTATGTAGTCTATTTCGGGGGGGGGGGGTTGTTACCCCTTTCTGTTTATTTAACATATCCTTTAGAGTTCTGTTTGATCTTTCTATAACTGCTTGACCTGTAAGATTATCATATAATATGGTTTATATTATAATAAGCAAAAAATTGTTTTATTTTAACATAGATATATGATGGAGCATTGTCAGTTTTAATTTGTGCAGGTATACCCATGATGGCCATAACTTCTAGCAAATGAGTGATTACAGAATCAGCTTTTTCAGAACTCAAAGCAGTTGCCCATTGAAATCCTGAATAAGTATCAATGGTGTGGTGTACATATTTCAATTTTCCAAGTTCTGCAAAGTGAAACACATCCATCTGCCAGATTTCATTCCTCTGAGTACCCTTTGGGTTAAATCCTGCTGGTAATGGCATTTGATTGTAGAAGGAACAAGTAGGACATTTCTTTACTATATTTTTGGCTTGTGGCCAGGTTATGGAAAAATCCTTTTTTAAACCTTTACTATTGACATGATGTTTTTTATGAAATTTGAAGGCCTCCAGCACATTTCCTATCAATAATTTTTCTATATCATCACTGCCTTGTGCTAGAGGGCCTGGCAGACCAGTATGGGATCAGATGTAAGTTATATATAAAGGATGACTCCTTTCCATGATTGTATCTTGTAATTGAATAAATAGTGAAGTTAATTCTGAAGCATCAGGGATCAATTCTGCAGTCTCAATATGTAATACCACTCTTTCAGCATACTGAGAGTCAGTTACTATGTTGAGAGGTTCTGAAAAATCCATTAATACCAACAGAATAGCATACAGTTCTAATTTTTGAACTAAATTAAAGGACTTTGAACCACTTTACTTAAATTTTCTCATTTGTAACCTGCCTTTCCTTGTTTGTTGGCATCTGTATAAAATGTACAAACTCCAGATATGGGTTTTTTTCTGCACAATTCGAGGCAAGATCCAATCAGCTCTCTTTATAAGATCAATTCTATCACTTTTGGGATATTTGCTGTTAATTTCTCCCAAAAAATTACTGCAAGCTTTTTGCCAAGGTTCACTTTCTATCCCTAATTTTTCAATGTCTTCCTTAATTAAAGGTACAACAATTTCTGCTGGGTCTATTCCTGCAAATCGACAAAGTCTCAATTTTTCCTTTCCAAATCAAGTCAGAGATTTTTTTCCACATAAGTTTTTAATTTTTTATTTGGTTTATTTAGTAAAAATATCCATTTCAATATAATATCTTCCCTCTGCATTAATATTCCTATTGGGGAATTCCTAGAAGGTAAAATAACCAAAATGCAATCCAGCTTTGGATCAATTCAATCTACGTGCCCTTCGTGTACTGTCTTTTCTACCAAGGCCAATTGTTTCTCAGCTTCATGTGATAATTCTCTTGGACTATTTAAGTCCTTGTCACCTTCTTAGGTTTTGAACAAATTATTTAGTTCATCATTTTTTACCCCAACAATAGTTCTTAGATGAGAAATGTTTCCAAATAATCTTTGAAAGTCATTAAGATTCTGTAGTCGATCTGTCCTAATTTGCACCTTTTGGGGTGTAATTTTTGTAGCTCTATATTATATTCTAAATAATTAAAAGAATCTCCTCTTTGTATCTTTTCAAGAGCAATTTGTAATCTTCAGCAAGGCAAAATTTTCTTTACTTCTTCAAACATTCTTTCTAAAGTATCTGCATTTGAGTCAGCTAGTAAAATATCATCCATATAATGATAAATTACAGATTTAGGAAATTTATTACATATGACTTCCAATGTCTGTTGTACAAAATATTGGCACAGAGTTGCGTTATTCAACATTCCCTATGGGAGAACCCTCCATTGCAATCTTTTAACGGGTTGAGAATTATTATAAGTGGGCACTGTGAAAGCAAATCTTTCTCTGTCTTATTCTTGTAAAGGTATTGAAAAGAAACAGTCTTTTAAATCAGTAACTATGAGAGGACATCCTTTTGGTTACAGAGTAGGCAAAGGAACTCCAGATTGTAGAGAGCCCATTGGCTGAATTACTTTGTTAATTGCTCTAAGGTCTATTATACAGGAGAATTTCAAGGGCTGGCTGATTCTTCAATATGCTGAGCATTTAACTGTTCTTCTACCAGCTTTTCTAAAGCCTGGAGTTTCTCTGTTGTTAAAGGCCATTGCTGAACCCATACAGGCTTGTCTGTTGACCATTTTAAAGGTAGAGCTGTTTGTGTTTTTGGAAGGTTATCAGTTGTTGTGCCCTGTTATTGTATGACTTCATTGGCTGGTGACCACTCATTAGAACAATATCTTCTAATATTTCTCTTAGAAACATGTACTAGTTTATGATTTGTTTCTGAAATTGGAGGGATGTTAATCTGAGTATTCCATTGTTGCAACAAGTCTCGACCCCACAGGTTCATAGCTATGTTAGCCATATATGGTTTTAATTTTTCTTTCTGTCCTTCTGGACCTATACATTCAAGCCATCTTGCACTCTGTTTCACTTGAGATAATGTCCCAATTCCTAACAGTTGAATGTTTACCTCCTGAAGAGGCCAAGTTGGATGCCAAAATTCTGGTGCAATTATGTCAATGTCCACACCTATGTCTATCAGACCAGACAAGAAAACACCCTTTTTTATTGTTAGTTTTGGTCTTTGTTCATTAATAAAAGTTTGCCAAAATTTTTTCTTTATGTTTTTTCCCTGAATTTCCTATTCTATCTGTTTCATCATCCTGACCAATATGATTTATTTCAATAGGCATTTGGTTATTTAGTTGCTTTGAGTAGGGGTTTCCTCTACAACTTCAGGAAAGGTTTGAACTGGATTTACTGTGGGGGCCTGCCTGAGGCCCCTCTGGGAGTTTCCCAAAGCCCAAAGCAAAGATTACCCTGTCTGTCCCTTGTTGATTGATCTACATTTGTTGGTCCAGTGTTTTCCCTTACCACATCTTCTGCATACTCCAGAAGGAAGGGGCATTCTGTTGCCAGTGTTCCTTGAAGAAACATTATTTCTAGGAATGACCTGTTTAGAGTCCCTTTTCAAATGTCCTTTCTTTCCACATCTAAAACACCTAACATTTCTCCAACCTTTTGAAATTGCTTCTCCTACCCACATATCACTATGGTCATGAGCCTCAACATTAACCGTGTCTCTAATTCAATCTTCCAAAGGTACAGATCTTGCCTTTAATGGCCTGATTATTCTTTTTTTTTTTTTTTGGTTTTTCAAGACAAGGTTTTTCTATGTAGCTTTGCGCCTTTCCTGGAACTCACTTGGTAGCCCAGGCTGACCTCGAACTCACAGAGATCCGCCTGCCTCTGCCTCCCAAGTGCTGGGATTAAAGGCGTGCGCCACCACTGCCCAGCCCTGATTATTCTTTTGCATGTTGCATTTGCATTATCAAAGGCCAAAGATGCAATTATTATCTGACTAGCCTCTGAATTCGGGACCATTCTCTGTACTGCTGAAGTCAATCTTTGTATGAAATCTGTGAAAGATTCTTTTGGGCCCTGTATAACCTTTGTAACTGACTCAGTTTTTTTTCCTGGTTCCTCAACTCTGTCCCATGCATTCAAGGCTGCTGTTTGACATAGAATTAGGGTTTTGACATCATATAAACATTGTGTTTATACTGAAGCATATTGACCTTCCAATAAGCTGATCCTGGCAGACTTGTATTCTTTATCCCTCCATTGTTTTTCTATATTTTTAGTATCATTCTTGAGCCACATTTTCCACTGGAGATTTTGTCCAGGTTCAAGAACAGCCTGTGCCAGATCCCACCAGTCCTTTGGTAGAATCCTATTTTTTTTATTTTACAACACCATTCAGTTCAACATAATAGCCACAGATTCCCCTGTTCTCCTCCTCTCGCCCCCTTCCCCCTCCCCCCAGCACACCCCCCATTCCCACCTCCTCCAGATCAGGTTCTCCCCCGAGGACCGGGGTCGACCTGGTAGACTCAGTCTAGGCAGGTCCAGTCCCCCCCTCCCAGACCGAGCCAAGCGTCCCTGCATAAGTCCCAGGATTCAAACAGCCACCACCTTACACCTGTCAGATCAAAAACACTGAAGACATTTTATGCTAGAGACGATGTGGAACTAGGGGAACTCTCCTCCACTGCTGGTGGGAATGCAAGCTTGTACAACCACTTTGGAAATCAATATGGCGCTTTCTTAGAAAATTGGGAATCAATCTCTCCCAAGATCCAGCTATACCACTCCTGGGCATATACCCAAGAAATGCTCAATCATACCACAAGAGCACTTGCTCAGCTATGTTCATATCAGCATTGTTTGTAATAGCCAAAACCTGGAAACAACCTAGATGCCCTTCAACTGAAGAATGGATTAATAAATTGTGGCACATATACACAATGGAATACTACTCAGCAGAGAAAAACAATGACATCATACGGTTTGCAGACAAATGGATGGAACTAGACAAAATCATCCTGAGTGAGGTAACCCAGACTCAGAAAGACAAATATGGTATGTACTCACTCATAGGAAGATGCTAGATGTGGAACAAGGATGACTGGACTGCTACTCACATCACCAGAGAGGCTACCTGGAAAACGGGACCCCAAAAAAGACACGGAGGAATGGATGAGATCTACATGAACAGCCTGGTCATGAGTGGGAACAATGAAGGGTGACGGTCGAGGGAAAGAGAGTGGGAGATCCTAGCTGGATCAAGAAAAGAGAGGGAGAACAAGGAATAGGAGACCATGGTAAATGAAGACCACATGAGAAGGGGAGGAAGCAGAGAGCTAGGGAGGCCCACGGAGATCCACAAAGATACCCCCGCAAAAGACTGCTGGCAATGGTCGAGAGACGGCAGGAACTGACCTACTCTGGTGATGGGATGGCCAGACACCCTGATAGTTGTGCCATAAAGCCCATCCAAGGACTGAGGAATCTGGATGCAGACATCCACGGCTGGGCCCCTGGTGGAGCACTGGGAGTCTAATTAGTGAGAAAGAAGAGGGTTTATATGAGTGAGAATTGTTGAAGCCAAGGTTGGATAAAGCACAGGGACAAATAACCAAATGAATGGAAGCACAGGATCTATGAACCAAAGGCTGAGGGGCCCCCAATTGGATCAGGCCCCCTGAATGGGTGAGACAGTCATTTGGCTTGATCTGTTTGGGAGGCAGCTGTGTGTTGGTGCCGGGTCCTGGGCTCGTTGCATGAGTTGGTAGAATCCTATTACAAGTTGACCAGATGTTAAACATTTGCTTTACATATGGGAAGTGAATGCCATAAGATGCTTTTGCCTCCTTAAATCTTCATAAGTCTAACATTTCAATTGGAATCCAAGTATTTTGTTCATTCTCTTCACCAAGTAGCTGCTGTATGGCTACTGGATAAATTAAGGGTGATTGTGTGAAAATAGGCTTTCTTTCTGTAACCTTATGATCCAATTTTGAAACAACTTCACTGTTAATTTCTTTTGTCTGGATTTGAATTTCTCTATACTTCATTTTTACAGGTTTAACAGTTTTTTCTAAGACTGTTATCCTGGCACTTAAATTCACTATCTTTTAAATAGTAAAATGAGGATAAGGAAAGTAATAAATTGACTAATTTTATCAATATTAATCTTCTCATATAGTTGTTCCATTGTCAGAGTGCCTAAAATTTCAAACAAAGCCCAATTTTCTTCCAATGTACACATAAAGCCCATTTTTTTAAATGTAGAAAAAATTCTCTTTTAAATAGATATCTTAATTGACTTACCAAATCTCTGTAGAACAGGAGAAATCCAACGGAATTTCAAAACAGCCACCTGGTGTTCAAGGTGTGAATCCAGAGAGAGAGAGAGAGCAAGAAAGCATAGCCACTTGAGCCGAGTCAAGCCTTGGCTTTACAGGTAGGGGCCCTTTGTGGCAGGGCAAGCCTGAGTTGTCTGTAGCACCAGCTTTAAGCAAGTAGCAACAGCTTCGGGTCAGACCTGGGCCTGAGCTAGGGAGCCGGGTCACCCAGGCCGGAAACTGGGCCTGCCGCCAAGCCAAGCCAAGCGGTTTTAATGGATTCTTGTCATGTTGCGCGCCAAACATAGATGTAACCAACCGTCTTATTAAATAAGAAACACAGGGCCAATGCAAAGAAGAAAGCCAAGAGGTCAGAGCTAAGAGCTAAAATCTTACCCTTCCTCCTGCGGTGGTCCTACCTCTCGGAACCAGGGCTACTTCCTGTGTTAAAGACTTTATATAGAGTTTCTGTTCTGCCTTCTCATTGGTTGTAAACCCAACCACATGACCGCATCATCACGGCCTGTCTGTATAGACCTCCAGGTCTTCTATGGTTGGTATTGAGATTAAAGCCATGTGTATCCAATGCTGGCTGTATCCCTGAACACACAGAGACTTACCTAGCTCTGCCTATCAAGTGCTGGAATTACAAGTGTATGCCACCACTGCCCTGTTTTCCTATGGCTTGCTAATAGCTCTTACCCCCGGGGAACTTTATTTATTAACATACAAATAACATTTTAATACAAACAAAATATCACCATAAACAAATTTTGAGTAATTCTTGTAATATGGCTGACAACATTACATCATAAGAATTTAAAAACCTTTTTGCCTGTATGCTGAATGACATTTTCCTGGAAATATATATGACCTTCCTAAGGCATATCTGGCCTGTACCATTTTGGCATTCATTGTAATAATTCACACAGTGTTCAAACACTGGTTTACTAATAAGAACAAAAATGAGTCATTATTAGGACTGATACATGCTTTAAAAGATAGCAATGAAGGTTTACAGAAAAAGATTCTCTCTCTGGAATCTGTTAACCAGGATTTACAGGCTTTAAAAGATAGCAATGAATGCTTACATGAAAAGATTCTTTCTCTGGAATCTCCTAACCAGGATTTACAGGCTTTAAAAGATAGCAATGAAGGCTTACAGAAAAAGATTCTATTTCTGGAATCTGCTAACCAGGATTTACAGACTTTAAAAGATAGCAATGAAGGCATACATAAAAAAATCTTTCTCTGGAATCTGCTAATCAGGATTTACAAAACAGGCTTGTACCCAAAATTGATTTTATTGATAATAAATATAAATATTTAATGGATAGAACACTAACTCTCCAGAGTGAAGTTGTAGCTACTCAGACACTATATAAGGAAAGAAGATTATCATTAATTGATAAGATAAGGTCCATGGAATCATGTGTTTTTGAAGAACATAAAAACTTTCATGATTCCATGAGAAATCTGGAATCCCTTACAAGAGAGGAGGTTCACTCCCTAGAACAGACCTTAGGTACTCACCTGCAAGTCTTGGAAAAAACTCTCAGTAAACATAAAAAGTGACCTAATAAGAAGAAGGACAAGACCATGCAGGTTGTAACATCTATAAATGGCTCTCATACAATGGCTTACCCTGTCATCATCCATGAAAAGCCAGCAGATGATACACACTCTGGGCCATATGTGACTTATACATTACAGCCAATTTCAACAAGGGACTTAAAAAATATAAAGGAAACAGTAGTTACATATGGGATACACTCCACATATATAGGACAGATGTTAAATTTGTGGTCTACCTCACGTAGACTCATTCCAGATGACTGGCATCAGTTAATTTCAGCTGTTCTAGAATATAGCCAGCAGTTGCAGAGGAAAAGCTGGTTGAGAGAAGAGGCAAGAAATTTAGAACAACAGGGTAAAGTCAGAGGTTTTGTGATCTCTCAAGATCAAATACTTGGTGAGGGATGTTTCGCTGACAGGAATGTACAAGCCACTTATGATGAGCATACAATATCCTTATGCCGTTCAGCAGCTCTAAATGCTTGGAAAAAAATTCCAGAACATGGAAAACCAACTGAGGTATACATAAAGATTTTTCAGGGATCACACAAACCCTTCACTGATTTTTTACAAAAGCTGAACACAGCTATAACAAAAGCTGTGTCAGATAAAGATCAGATCAGCTCCTTTAGAAGAATGGATTCAGTATACTAATGGTGTTGAGTCTCTTAACTACAGTAATGAGGCTTGGATAAATCCCAGAGGTGAAAGAAGGCCCTGTGGTACCAAATGTTTTAAATGTGGTACACCAGGTCAAATAAGTAAAAAATGTACATGGGGTGCTCCTAGAGGTTATACTATTGTAGAAAAAGCCAAAAGAGGAGATCCCAACCTCCTGGATTATGTAGAAAATGTGGCAAAAGCTGACATTGGACCAGTGAGTGCAGATCATAAATAGATATACGAGGCAACCCTTTACTGGCAGGAAACACCTCAAATCAAATGTGGTATAAACATTTTCACCAAATGTGGAAGAAATTCTTCTCCAGGACAACTGAATAAAGCAATGACTAATGTAAAAACCGATACTGCAATGAATGATAAAACAGCTCTGATAGATGAATCACAATTTCCAAAGAATACAGTAAAATAAATATTTTGGCAGACTTCCATAAATGAACAAAGACCGAAGCTTAGAATTCAAATTAATGTCCTGGTTCTAGAGGGCCTGGTAGACACAGGTGCAGATGTGACTATACTTACACCAAAATCATGGCAACCGAATTGGCCTCTTCAAGAGGTAGATGCCCACCTTTTACAGATTGGAACCCTATCTCAGATAAAACAGAGTTCAAGATGGGTTGAATGCATAGGGCCAGAAGGACAGAGAGGAAGGCTAAAGCCATATGTAGCATATGTAGCAGTAAATCTTTGGGGCTGAGATTTGTAACAACAGTGGAATACCCAGATTAAAATTCCTTCACTCTCAGAAAAGGAAGAGAGATCAATGCATGTTTCTAGGAACAATATCATACCATGATATAAAAAACAGTCACCAACCATTCATGCTGTACACAAACAGAGCACAACTGCTGATGAACTCTCAGAAGTACCAACTGCCTTAACTTTAAAATGACTAACTAATAAACCTGTCTGGGTTGGACAATGGCCCTTGACAAAAGAGAAGCTACAAGATTTAGAACAGCTGGTTCAAGAGCAGTTAAATGCTCAACAATATAAGGAATCTCCCAGCCCTTGGAATTCTCCCTTATTTGTTATTTAAAAAAAAAGTCTGGTAATTGGAGAATGCTGACAGATCTGAGAGCTATTAATAAAGTAATTCAGCTGAGGGGCTTCCTACAGACTGGCATGCCCTTGTCCACTCTGCTACCCAAAGAATGGCCTATAATAGTTATTGACTTAAGGGCTAAAGAGATGGCTCAGTGTTTAAGAGCACCGACTGCTCTTCCAAAAAGTCCTGAGTTCACTTCCCAGCAACTACATGGTGTTTCACAACCATTTGTAATGAGATCTGGTGCCCTCTTCTGGCCTGCAGTGACACATGCAGGCAGAATACTGTATACATAATAAATAAATAAATAAATAAATAAATAAATAAATAAATCTTTTTTTAAAAAAAGAATACTAAGAGGAACCTCGCCTGCCAGGCGGTGTTTGTGCACACCTCTAATCCCAGTACTTGGGAGGCAGAGCCAGGTGGATCTCTGTGAGTTTGAGGCCAGCCTGGGCTACAGAGTGAGTTCCAGGAAAGGCACAAAGTTACAGAGAGAAACCCTGTCTCAGAAAAAAAGTTATTGACTTAAAAGACTGTTTCTTTACCATACCCTTACAAGAAAATGATAGAGAAAAATTTGCCTTCACAGTACCTAATTATAACAATTCCCAGCCAGTCAAGAAATATCAATGGAAGGTTCTCCTACAGGGAATGTTAAACAGCCCTACCTTGTACCAACACTTTGTGCAAAAACCATTGGAGATAATTCATGTAAAGTTTCCACAATCCATCATTTATCAGTATATGGATGGTATGCTATTACCTGATGTGAAGTTAGACACATTAGAAAGCATATTTGAAAAAGCAAAAAAAGTTTTGCCTCACTGGGGACTGCAAATTGCTCCTGAAAAAATAAAAAGAGGAGGGCTGGAGAGTTGGCTCAGAGGTTAAGCGCACTGGCTGCTCTTCCAGAGGTGCTGAGTTCAACTCCCAGCAACTACATGGTGGCTCAAAACTATCTATAATGAGATCTGGTGCCCTCTTCTGGCCTGCAGACATACATGAAGGTAGAATACTGTATATATAATAAAGTAATAAAGCTTTTAAAAAATACAAAGAGAAGATTCTATTAATTACTTAGGATATAAGATAGAGATACAAAAAATTAGACCCCAAAAGGTACAACTAAGGAGAGATTGATTGAAGACTCTTAATGATTTTCAAATGTTGTTTGGAAGCATTTCTAACTTACTGAGTATCGTGGAAATACCCAAAGATGGGCTACAAAATTTGGCTATTACTCTAGAAGGGGACAAAGAATTAAATACTCCAAGAGAATTATCAGCTGAAGCTGAGAAGGAATTGGCTCTAGTAGAAAAGACAATTTGAGAAGCATATGTAGATCTTTTGGATCCAGAACTTAAATGCATTCTTGTCATAATAACATCCAGACATGCCCCCACAAGTATTTTGATGCAGAGGGAAGATATTATGTTGGAACGGATATTCCTACCATGTAAACCAAATAAGAAATTAAAGACTTATATAGAAAAGATCTCTGATTTGATTGAAAAAGGTAAATTAAGACTTCACTAGTTGACAGGATTGGGCCTAGCAGAAATTGTAGTACATTTAACTAATGAGGAAATTTCATCACTACGGAAAGATAATAAGTACTGGCAGGGATCCTACAGTAACTTTTTGGGAGCTATTAATAACCATTATCCCAAAAGCAAGAGAATAGAATTCATAAAGAAGACTGAATGGGTCCTTCCTCACATTGTAGGACAAAAACCAATTTCTGGAGTCCTCACACTCTATACAGATGCAAATAAATCAGGGAAAGCAGGATACAAATCAGGAGACTTAAGTAAAGTGGTGCAAAGTGGTACAACTCTGTACAAAAGGCAGAATTGTATGCCATCCTTATGGTACTGATGGACTTCACGGAACCCATCAATATAGTCACTGACTCTCAATATGGTGAGAGAGTTGTTTTACATATTGAAACTGCTGAATTTATTCTTGATAATACAGAATTAACTTCATTATACAAACAATTGCAGGAAATCATCAGAAAAAGGAAACATCCAAGATTATATATATATATATATATATATATATCACATATCAGATCCCATACAGGTTTGCCAGGACTTCTAGCACTATGTAATTATGAGATTGATCAGTTACTAATAGGTAATGTGCTAGAAGACTCAGAATTTCATAAGAAATACCATGTAAATAGCAAAGGTTTGAAGAAGGATTTTTCCATCACATGGCAACAAGCTAAGGATATTGTGGAAAAAAATGTCCTACTTGTTCCTTCTATAATCAAACTCCAATACCTGCAGGGAGCAATCCAAAAGGTATACAAAGAAATAAACTTTGGAAGCTGGATGTGCTACATTTTGCAGACTTTGGAAGATTAAAGTATGTACACCATACCACTGACACCTATTCAGGATTCAGTGGGTAACCCCTATGATTTCTTAAAAGGCTGATTCTGTGATTACACACCTATTAGAAGTTATGGCCATCATGGGAATAGCTATACAAATTAAGAAAGACAATACCCCAGCATATGTCTCCAATAAAATGAGACAGTTCTTTGCTTAGTACAATATAAAGCATGTTACAGGTATACCACACAATCCCGTAGGCCAAGCAGTCATAGAAAGATCCAATCAAACTTTAAAGGATATGCTAAATAAACAGCAATAGGTAACAATGATTCCATGAAATAGATTGCATAGCGCTTTATTAACTTTGAGTTTTCTCAATGCTGACGAGAAAGGAGCAATAGCTGTGGAGAGACATTGGACAACAGACAAAACTCCTGAGCTAAACCAACTGGTTTATTTCAAAGATGTGTTGTCTTCAGAATGGAAACTTGGATATGTTCTACATTGGGGAAGGGGTTTTGCTTTTGTTTCTGTAGGAGAAGAAAAGATATGGATACCAACAAAATTAATAAAAATTTGATTCAAACAGCAGAAACCCCTTGATGAGGATAATTAAAAGCTCATCCACCAATGTGACATCTCTACAAGTTGTAAGAAAAATTTAACAATCAAAGGTTGGGGTAGGGTTCTGCTTTTGTCTTTTCAGGATAATGGAAATACCCATCTTCCAGAAATCATAAGGCCTTGGATATCCAGATATTTACAGCAGAAAGGAAAAATCTATTGGTACCAATCTACACAAGGTAAAAATCTCACTGTCTAACATCTATATCCCTATCAATCTAGAAAAGTTGTGGTTCCAATTCAATTATAAACCAAGCTGGCTTTGGAGATGAAATTGGCTCACTCCTTCTCTAAACCCAAGCATATTGCTAAAAGAAAAGGTTGAGAGATTCTTCAGTCCAAAACCAGAAGAATCCTCTGGTGTGGGACAGGTGGAAATCAATAAATAGGAACCATTGTCTTCAAGATTCTAATTCTCTACATGCTCACTCTTGATTTCTCAGAATCCTTTTTTACATGTCATGGCATCTTTAAATCCAAACTTTCCATTTTGATAAAAAATCACTTTTTCCAATAGCAATATCTGACGTCTCCAGAAGGAAGATGTGGCCCCAACAACAACTCTACCCAATCCAGAATGATGCCATGGTAATCGTCATCATATTACACTTCTTGCCAGAATTTCAGATAATCTTACCCATTACTCTGAGACTTGCTGTGGAATCTACAGTTAGTCTAACTGAGATTTAACTATCTGAGCTTTCTTACAGTACCCAACAAAGATACCACAACCCCCTAAACAGCAGGAAGCAATTCTAAGAAAACGACACCTCTTCTCCCTAAGGTTTCATATTTCTCAGGGTTATGGATGATGGTTATAGGGTTGGGGGTGGAAGAAAATATTAAACTCAGTATTCTCCTTAAGAAAAGAAAAAGTGTCTCAAAAAGGGGGGAAAGAATAAATGGAATGGATAGGTATAAGATATTATGGTAGATTATTATATGTACTAGTAAACAAATTTAGTAGAATAGCAGCCTTAGATAATTGGCACTGTTATGGATTCTTATATGTTGATAAAATGTAAACTACTTTTATATTCCTGTTTAAGATAATTTGTATATTGATACAAATACAGAACTATATTTGTTATAATGTACATATATTTCTACTCTTATTTGAAATATTTTTATATTGATACAAATGTAAATTTATATCTATCATACTGTATGTATGTTCTACTTATGTTTAGGATATTCTGTATATTGATATATATTTAAGATTATTGTCATATTGCATATTGCATTATACATTCCTACTTCTATTATAAATATCTTGTGTATTGTCAAAATTTTGACGTCATTGCCCTTTACCATACATTTGCTTATAGATTGTTTACCTTGTTTTACATGAAGCATTAGTCCTTAGGTTATTTAGGTAGATAAGACTTCTAGATTTATTGTCACCTATGCTTGTCATATCTAGTTAGTTATTTAGGTTATTCAGATTTACAGATACATAGGTCGGATGGACAGGTAATCTTCAAACACTTCATAGACCTAGAGAATATGGCATTTAAATAACTTAGAATTCTGTTGACATGAGACACAATTGCACCTAGCAGCAACAATTTGATACCAAGAGAACGTTGGGCTTCTAAGACATTTCCATTTGGAAGTTTGTCTTCTTGGCACAAAATGGCCTGTTGGGCAAAGTTGAGCCCTTGCCTCAACTGCTGACAATACAAGTGCTGTCCTTCTGGAAAAGTGGAACACAAGGAAAAGTGACTTCTGAACTCTGCCAAGACAGAGTAAGATGGTCTTTCAGAATTCTGCTTCTGAAAATGGTCTGTCAGATACTCTAGGCCTATAGCCAATTTGAATGCACCAACAATGCTGAGAAATATTAGGTGACTGTCCAGGCTGCCAGCTGTCTCTGTCTATTTTTGCAAGATTCCCCAAAGTTGCTTGCATCCATCTTCTATTTCTCAGGTAGCATTATATTCCTTCTCACTTCTTTGATGGGATTGAAGACTAACAGTTATAGTTACTACTTAGTGTATATAATATATATAATATATATATATATATATATATAATCTTAGATGTATATATATATGATATATAGCTATCTATTTTAGTATATATAATATCTTAGATAGAACATTAAGTATTAGATTCAGGTTCTTTAGGAAAGGAAACCTTTTGGAATGATTTTTGTAACATACCATTTACCTATGCTCTAGACCTCTCTGGATTTTAGTATGTGTTTCTTGCTTGATATTGTTCACGTTGGTTGTAGTTCCATCTTATCTATTAAGCCTGGACAATATTTGATAACCATTCCCTTGTATATAGTCTTGTATTAGGTTAGAAACTTCTTATTTAGACAAAAGGGGAAGATGTAATCGGTAGCCATTCCAGCTTTGATATGGAAATTCCAACCCCCCATTGAGGGTTTGGTAATGGTCACGCCTACAAGGCAGGGCCAAGAGAGGAACCTGAAGACCCAAGATCCAGATGTGCCAGCTTTCTTGGTTTCTGGACCCTGGACACTGGAAGTAGACCAAGCAGAGTTCTTCAGAGAATACTGCTGGACTGTGCTACACCTTTCCCAAACCCTATTACCTATTCTTCCACTTGTGAGTTACCCCACAAAATAAACCTCCCTTTTAACTATGTGGAGTGGCCTCAATAATTTCATCAATACCGAGATACCATCTTACACTTGTCAGAATGGCTACGATCAAAAACACTGAAGACAGCTTATGTTGGAGAGGAAATAGAGCAAGGGAAACACTCACTCCTCCACTGTTGGTGGGAATACAAACTTGTACAGCCACTTTGGAAATCAGTATGGCAGTTTCTCAGATAACTGGGAATCAATCTTCCTCAAGACCTAGCTATACCACTCTTGGGCATATACCCAAGGAATGGTCAATCATACCAGAAGGACACATGCTCAACTATATTTATAGCAGAATTATTCATAATATCCCAAAGCTGGAAACAACCTAGATGCCCTTCAACTGAAGAGTGGATTAAAACAATGTGGTACATATACACAATGGAGTACTACTTAGCAGAGAAAAATAATGGCATCATGAAATTTACAGACAAATGGATAGAACTAGAAAATATCATCCCGAGTGAGGTAACACAGACTCAGAAGGACAAACATGGGATGTACTCACTCATAAGTGGATATTAATTGTATAAAACAAAGTATAACCAGACTGGAATCCACAGCTCCAGGGAGGCTAACTAGCAGGGAGAACCATAGGAAGGACACATGGATGGCCCAGCAAAGATGAAATGGATGAGGTCTACATAGCAAACTGGAGGTCAGGGGGGTAATGGCAGGGAAGGAATTATTGATGAGAACATAAGGAAATGGGAGGCTTGAACTGGAACAAGGACAGAGTGGGAGAGCACGGAAAGAGATACCATGATAAATGAAGACATCAGGGGAATGGGGAGAAACAGTGCTAGGGAAGTTCCCAAGAATCCACAAGGATGACCCCACCTTAGACTACTGGCAATAGTGTAGACAGTGCCTGAACTGTCCTACTCTGGTGATCAGATGGCTGAATGCTCTGTCATCATAGAGCCCTCTTCCAGTGACTGATGGAAGCAGATGCAGAGTTCCATGGCTGGGTTCCAGGCCAAGCTCCAGGAATCCAGTTGATAAGAGAGAGAAGGGATTCTATGAGCAAGAAATATCGAGACCATGATTGGAAAAAGTACAGAGAGGATCAGACAAACTAATGGACATGCATGAACTGTGGACCAATAACTGAGGAGTCCCCATGAGCCTTCATTCAGTGACTGAAGCAGATACAGAGATCCATGGCTGTGCACCAGGTTGAGCTCCAGGAGTTCAATTGATGAGAGAGAGGAGGGATTCTATGAGAAAGGGACATTGAGATCATGATGGAAAAATGTACAGATGGCCAGCCAAACTAGTAAAAATGCATGAACTGTGGACCAATAGCTGTGGAGCTCCCATGCTACTGGACTAGGCCCTCTGGATGGGTGAGACAATTCTTTAGCTTAAACTGTCTGTGAGACCCCCAGGTAGTGGGAACAGGATCCATCCCTGGTGCATGAGCTGGTTTTTTGGAGCCCAGTGCCTATGTTGTGATACCTTTTGGAGCCTTGGTGAAAGAATGAGGGACTTAGACCTGCCTCAACTGAATGTATCAGGCTCTGCTGACTCCCCATGGGAAACCTTGCCTTGGAGGAGGTGGGAAGCTGAAATAAGTTGTGAGGGAAAGCTGCAGGTGGGAAGAGAGTGGAGGGGGGATCTTTGGTTGGTATGTAAAATGAATAAAAATTTCTTAATAATAATAAAAAATCCAACGAAAAATGCTTAACTGTGTGTTTTTACCTGTGACATGTTGTCTACGTTGCAATGAGAGGACAAGTTAAAAATGTCTATTATCTACTTCTCCTATGGGAGTTTTAGAGATGAAATCCATAGTGTTGTTTGGCTGCAAGTAAATTCAATGGCACTTATTTGGGTTTAAATATTATTCATGTATGTGCTGGTGTGGGAGTGTGCATATGCCACACTCCAAGTGAAGAAATGAGAGAAAAATTTCTAGGAGTATTCTGGGTTTCTTCAAGATTGAATTCAGGTCATCAGGCTAAGCAGTAAAAATATTATGGAGAACATGGGCCAAAAAAGATTCCCATGAAATCCCTTGGCCTGTGGGCATTAATTTCGGATAATTTAGATCCAAACCCTGAAAAATAGAAAGAATCTTTTCCTAAGGCTCTGAGGCAGAGACAAAACCCTCTGCTCTGCCAGCAGAACCCCCAATCCCTTGAACAGTACCATTTAAACAGGGTCTGGTTTCTCTTGGCCATAAAGCTAAGTTTAAGGAACAGAAGTCTTGGGAGAAGACAAAGGAGGAACTGAAAAGCTTGAAAAGCCTAGTAACTTCTCTCACTCGAAAAAGTAGAAACTCCCCAAGTCTCTCCTCTTCCCTCTGTAGGGGTGGAATTAGACTCACCTGGGGAGGCATCTTTTAGAATGGAAAAGCAACCTGTAATTCACATAATACAGAGATCCTCTGAAGCAATTCGGACCCTCTCTGTCAACACTACATCTCCTCTTCAAGCTAGCCTTCAGGAAGCTGCTAGTAAGGGGGAAGAAATTCAAGGCTTTCAAATGTTCCCTGTCTTGGAAGAGCAGGACAGCCAAGGTAATATTATAAGAAGGCATGTTCCAATTCCTTTCAAATAGTTTAAGTAGTTAAAAACAGCATGTAGACAATATGGCCCAACTCTTCTTTTCAAAACAGCATTGTTAGAAAGCCTTGCTTTAGAAGTTTTGTCCCCAGGTAATTGAAAACAAATGGCTCAAGCATTTCTATCTGGCAGTGACTATCTGCTGTGGAAAAGTGAGTTTGTAGAATCGTGTCAGGCTATAGCTGAAATAAATTGGCCATCACCTTTGATATGCTTGCTGGGGAAGGCCCATATCAAGAGATGGGTCAACAGGTAAATTTTGATATAGTGATGTATGCTCAGGTTAATCCTGCTGCCAAAAGAGCTTGGAATACACATCCATCATCAGGAAGACAACCTAAGGGCCTGATGAGTTATTTCAAGATTTTGTTTCGAGATTAATGCAAATGGCAAGCAGGTTAATTACCAGTTAAGCAGAAGCTGGGCTTTTACTTGTAAAACAACTTTCATATGAAAACACCAATGTTCCATGCCAGGCCATAATATGTATGCCCTCTTAGAAAGTAGGGAAACATTTCTGACTATATCCAACTTTGTTCTGTAATAGGGCCATCCTACAATCAAGGAGTAGTCATAGCTGCAGCATTACAAGGAGAAATGGTGAGAGAAGTTCTGTACCAGCAAAGACATACTAATTCCAGACAAGGGAAAGATACTGGACCTCCTGGAAGTTGTTTTGGGTGTGGACAGATAGGACATTATATTAGAAGGTGCCCAGGCAAGAGTAGGGGCTTGGGATCAAATAGAGAGCCTGGGTTATGCCCAAGATGTAAAAGAGAGAAACATTGAACTAGTGAATGTATGTCAAGGGTAAATACCCAGAAGAGTCCATTTCAGGGAAAAGGACAGAGGGGCCCACCCCAGGCCCCAACAAGATAGACCTTGGGGTAATTCAGCAGTCAATCCTCTGGCAAAGAAATATATTCAAGACCTCTATAGAACAACACCAGGTAGTACTGGATTACATCTCAGTTCCTCCATCTATACAGTTCTGACCCCTGAAATGGGAATGCAAGCCCTCCCTACAGGTGTTTATGGACCTTTGCCACAGGGCTCTGTGGGGTTATTGTTGGGTAGAAGTTGTACTACCATGCAAGGAATTCTAGTTGCCCCTGGAGTGATTGATGCTGATTATATGGGAGGAATAAAGGTGATGACTCATTCACCCACAAGAATTTCAGTAATAAAGATTGGTCAGGGACTTGCATAGTTAATCTTACTTCCTCCAATACAAAAAAAAAATCTAATTAAAAGAGATAGGAGAGGAGAGGCTGGATTTGGTTCATCAGATGCCTGTTGGCTACAAGCCATAAAACCACAATGTGCAGAACTTATGTTAGTCATATATGGTAAAAGTTTCTCAGGTCTTTTAGATACAGGCAAAGATTTCTCTGTTATATCTGCTGGTCAATGGCCTGCTCTGTCACAAAAAATGGAGATTATTACACAGCTCCAAGGGATTGACCAAATTCAGTGTCCTGAGAAGAGCAGTAATGAGCTCTCCTGGAGAGATGAAGAGAGTCATGAAGAGAATTTTCTGCCATACATTGTCCCTCACTCACCTGTAAATTTGTGGGGTTGAAATGCTTGGAGCCATATGGGAGTATATTTATATCATACTGATACAACTATGAACAAAGAGTTCCTGACCAAAAGTTAGCAGAAATGTCAACTTTAACCCCTAAAGAAAAAAATGAATAAGGAAGGTGTGGAGCACTTTTAAAAAGGGTAATTGAGCAGCCTGTACTCCGTGCAGATCCTATAACTTGGAAATCTAATCAGCCTGTGTGGATAGATCATTGGCCCCTAACCGAAGAAAAACTGCAGGCTGTCCAGCAGTTAGTACAGAAACAGCTGGATGGTGGTTATATTGAACCTTCTAATTCTCTCTGGAATTCTATTTTCCTGATCAAAAAAAAGAAGTTAGGGAAATGGAGATTATTACAGGATTTGAGAAAAATTAATGAGACCATAGAACCAATGGGAGCTTTGCAGCCTGGATTGCCTACCCCTACTGCCATACCAGAAAATATGGATAAAACTATTTTGGATTCAAAGGATTATTTTTATACTATTCCTTTAGTTCTCCAGGACTGTCAAAGATTTGCATTTAGTGTTCCCTCAGTCAACTGTAAAGAACCCATGAAAAGATTCCATTGGAAGGTTTTTGCCCCTGGGAATAGTTAGTAGCCCAACAATGTGTCAGAAATTTGTAGCTCAAGCTATCCAAAGAGTTAGAGAGCAAGTTCAGCTGGATTATATTATTCATTACACGGATGATATTTTGCTTGGGCATAAAGACAAATTTTGCTTGATGCCTTAGGACAGATTCAGCACTGTCTTACTCATGCAGGGTTAATTATCACTCCAGAGAAAGTGCAAAGACAGCCACCTTTTCAATATCTACAACATGTATTATATCCTAAGGAAATAAAGCTTCAAAAATTGGAAATAAGAAAGGATGAGTTAAAAACTTTAAATGATTTTCAGAAATTATTGGGAGATATTCAATGGTTACACCCTTATTTAAAACTATTTGCTGGTGATTTGAAACTTTTAAGGGGTGTTTTAAAATGAGATATTCATCCTAATTCACCCAGAGAGTTAACTGAAGCAGGTAGGCAAGATCTCTTGCAAGTTGAAAAGGCTATTCAAAACCAGCAAGTACATTACATTAATTATGCCCTACCTCAGTGTACATATATTTTACCCACTAGACATGCTCCTACAGAAGTATTATGGCAAAACAATACTCTCTTATGGTTACATCTTCCTGTTTCACCAATCAATGCATTGAATCCCTACTATGATTCTGTAGCTTGTTTGGCAGAAAAAAGCAGAATTGAATTTAGACGTTATTTTGGTAAAGAACCTATGGTAATTAATGTTCCTTTACAAAGCAGCAAGTTGATTGGCTTTTTCAAAATAGTGATTCTTGGACAATTGCTTTTTCTGTTTTCAGGCCAAATTGATAATCAGTTCCCATCTGATCCATTGTTGCAATTTATTCAAATGCATTCCTTTGTATTTCCTAAAATCACTATGAAAGACCCCGTAGAAGATGCTATGCTAGGTTTTACTGATGGATCTTCTAATGGAAAGGCTGCTTATGTTATTAATGGAAAAAGTTATGTAGTACAAACAACTCCAGCTTCTGCACAGATAGTGGAATTACAGGCAGTGAACATGACTTTTCAGGTTCTTATAAACAGGTCATTTAATTTATATATAGGCAGTCAATATATTTATAGAGCTCTTCAAATCATAGAAAATTTTCCCTATATTGGGACTAACAACAATCAAGTTAAAAAGTTATTTCAACAAATTCAAGATGCTTTTCATAAAAGAAAGCTGCCATGCTTTGTGGGCCATATTAGAGCTCACTCCAGTCTTCTTGGTCTTTAGCTGAGAGTAATGCAGTGGCTGATAAGTTAACAAGGATAGTAGAATTATCCCAAGTGGAATCGGCTCAACAGTCACATACTCTTCATCATCAAAATAGCAAAACCTTAAGAAAACAACTTGATCTTACCAAGGAAGCAGCTTGAAAAATAGTTAAATAATGTGGGGGTATGTCCAAAATATTTTCTTGTCCCTCACTTAGGGGTAAACCATCGAGGTCTTCTTCCTAATCATCTACAGCAAATGGATGTCACTCATATTGCAGTATTTGGCAAATTAAAATATGTATATGTGACCATTGACACTTATTTAGGATTTTTAATGACTAGTGCACAATCTGGGGAAGCTACAAAGCATGTAATTACACACTGTTTGAAGTGTTTTTTGTATATGGGTATAACAAAAATTATTACAATTGATAATGGCTCTGGATATAGTAGTAAAGCATTTCAACACTTTTGTACCCAATGAAAAATTGAACATAAAACAGGTATTCCTTATAATCCTCAGGGACAAGGTATTGTAGAAAGGGCTCATAGCAGTCATAAAATACAGCTTCAAAAACTAAAAATAAAAAAGGAAGAAATTTACCCTCAATCACCACATAATGCATTAAATCATGCTCTTTTCATTCTGAATTTTTTGAATATGGATGTCTGTGAGCAGTCTGCCATGGATAGATTTTGGCACAGTGGTACCAAAGTGACCTTTGCTCAAGTGAAATGGAAGGATCCCTGCTCAGGATTATGGAAGGGATCCGATCCAGTGCTAATATAAGTTCGAGGACATGTTTGTGTTTTTTCACAAGAGGATAACAAAGCTTGGTGGTTACTGGAGCATTTGGTAAGGAGCATGGAACTAAGGAAGGTCAGCTCCAATGACATTCCCATAGAGGAACTAGAATGGATGTGGCTGAATTAGTGTTTCAAAGGTTTTTTCACTGGTTAATGCAAAATGTAAGGAAATGGAGTTTAGAGCAATGCCACTTTTTGGCTTTTTGGCTCCTTTGGCGAAATACTTTATATCACCTAAAAGCTGTGTAAGATTTTTGCTAAGAGATTACAGCTGTTCAATATGGTACTTTCACTCTCAGCCTGAAGCAAAGCTTTTCAGTAGAGCAAACCAAAAGTACTGCTGTAACAGAAACTTTTGTCTAAATTGAAGCACTTAGGGGAGCTATTATGAAGTGGGGTGAAGGGACAGCCTCTAGTTAAAAGCCATTTACCACTGAGAGCGCATCTCTGCTGGTTCCAGAATGGCTGAAAGAACTCAGCAACTTTGGGGTGTGGCTTCATCCAAGAATGTTACAGTCCCCTAGCAACAAGTGTTACAACTCCATATCAACAACAGTCACTAAATCCCAGTGTTGTATATCAAAGCTGACTATAAACTCTGAACTTTAGAAATGATTTGTGTACTTCCTGTTGTGTTAGGAGTGTCTTTCTCATAGTTCTATAGTATAAGTTTGGTAGAAATCTTTTAGGTGTTTGATAAGTTAGATATATGCTAATAGAAGTATAGAATGTCTTTAAGACATGTAGTAATAAGTAATAAAAAATAAAGACATGTAGTATATTTGCTACGGTAGTCCTATAATAAACTTGTATAAAGTAAAGATGCTAGTTGCAAATGTAAGTTTAAATAAGAATGTAAGGAGTAAATATATAAGTAAATGTAAGTTTAAATAAGATTGTAAGAAGTAACTATATATTTGCTAAGGAGTTTCTTTAAGAATATTAGCTTGTAAGAAGCATAAATGAGTATATGTTGATATGTTATATGTGAGTTTGTAAAAAAGTATACATGTTGAGTGTGAGTGTATGCTTAATGTATATAGTGAAAAGATGTAAGTGTTTGAATGTGAGTCTATGCTTATTATATCAAGCTGGAAGTCTGAGCATTTTCAAAAGCTCCAGAAGCTGCTAAGATGCTAAGAATTGCAGACAACAGAAACTGTATGACAATCACAGACATGAATCTGCAACTGAGACCCATTGGAAAATCAATGCAGCAAAGAAAAACCTGAGCTAGCAGCAAAAATGGTGCAGTTTAAAATGTTACTATAACTAAAGATGTCTTTGGCTGGAGAATGAAAGCTGCAGAGATGCTTGTTTGAACTAAAATTGTTAGCTGCAAAAAGTTTTTGATTGTAAACCATTTCTTCATATTTGGAAGGCTGGCACCATGATTTATTATTTAATTTTCGGTATTAAGAAATAAACAAAAGTGATTTCTTTGCAATGGAATGACCTAGGAACTGTTTTCTGAAATTATTCGTGTTAAAAAAAAAATTGAACTGTTTAAATGAAGAAATTAATTGTTTCTACCGAGGCTTGAGATGCAGTTTTTCATATGAATATATGCTTTATTAACTGTGGTGGTTAATGAAATATTATGTTTTAAAAATGGAACTTTTAATGGAACTGTTTATGTAAAAATGGAATTACTTATGAAACTGGTGTTGTGTTTAAAAGGAAAAGTTTGGATTTTCTTCTTATTAGGTTCAAGAATTTGTTTAAAAAATTATAAAGAAAAGAGGGAGTAATGAGTGAATTAAGGTTGAGTGTATTGATAGTAATCCACCCTGGTTTGAAGTTAATGAAATATTTAAGTTTGATGTGAATATATCATAAGTTTTTCCTATGTTCTCTTAGCAAGAAATGCAAATGGTTCTGTTAAGTGTTTTATTTGAGATGGAAGATTGACAGAATTGTAACTATGTATAGCGAAATTTGTTAACCTGTTGATGTTAATGATAAAACTAAGGGAATCTTTAAGTTTGCAAATACATTAAGAGTTTTTGCTTTAGAAAAGGCTGGATGCAGCTAAGACTGCTTTAGTCACCTTGGACCCAATCCAAAAAAGAAATGCCATCTTTATTATTCTCAATTATCATACTGGAAGAAATGACAGCTATGGAGATTGCTATGAACTATTAATGAGGAGTTGTTTTTTATATATTAGAAAGGGGCACCTGTGGGAGCCCATTTTCAGGTTTCCTTGTGGCTTTACCCAACAGGTATGCATAGAGAGGATGATTGGACAATGGGTGTTAGTGCAGGTGTCTGAGATGGTCTGTACTCGGCTGTGCTGGAGGGACGTCTTTTGCTCCAACCCTTAGCATTTCTGTAAGTACCCTAGGGCAGAGACAGTCGGCGCCTATTGGAATAGGTTCCAGGCCTTCTCGGGTTATCCTGTATTTTCTTTCTGTTTCTCCCCACTCTGAATCCTTCTATCTAATATTTTCTGCTGCTCCTACTCAAGAGCATTCTGGGGAAATGTGGGGGTGGTGTGTAGCCCCCACAATTTGGGGAGGTTTAGGTAATGCTTGCCCTGCTGGAAGAAGTATGTCCCTGGGGGTGAACATTAGAGAGAGTTCATATCCACACACCATTTCCAGTTCCCACTTTCACTTTGATACCACAGGTGGAAGGTGTGAATTCTTAGCTTCCTGCTTTAGCTGCCATGTTTGACACTTTTTGCCATGCCACTTTCATGGTGATCCTGTATCTTTCTGGATCCAAGGGCCAACTATTCCACAAGTTGACACAGACATGTTTTATCACAGCAACAGAAAAGGCACTAATACACATCAAGTTTTATATCTGGATGCCTTAATTTCATGTAATTGAAGAGAACTGTGGAATAGAAACAGTCTAGCTCATCGTTTAAATTCATAAGTTTTTGTCCATATGAGTTTGGAGGTGCAAATAAAAAAAGAGGGGCATCATAATGCTTGAACAGATTGGTGACACTTGTCAAATATTTTCTCCAGAGTAATCTTGTATAACTGAATGTAAGTCTGTTGAGTAAAGATCTTACCAAACTCTTTATGGCCAGATTTCCCTCAGTATTAGGTTTTTTTTAGGCCCTCAAAGATTAATATAAAATGTAAAGCCTTAGCAGACAAATTACACATTAAGTTTTGTTCTTGTATAAAGGCTAATATAGACTGCAAAACTTTACCACATTCACTACGTTTACAGGGTTTCTCTGAGTGTGATTTTTTTTCTCATGATTTCAAAGACTGCTGATTCATGCAAAGGGTTTATACTATATTGATTACAATCATAGGATCTCTCTCCAGTATGTGTTTCTTTATGCCTTCAGAGACTACCTGCACATGCAAAGGCTTTACCACATGGATTACATTCATAGGCTTTCTCTCCAGTATGTGTTCTTTCATGTACTTGAAGACTGGTCTGTTGTGAAAAGGCTTCACATGGATTACATTCACAGGATTTCACTCCAATGTGTGTTCTTTTATATATTTGGAGACTATTAGCACATGTAAAGCCTTAACCACATTAATTTTATTAATTAGGTTTCTCTTTAGAATGTATTCTTTCATGTATTTAGAGAGGATTGTGGTATGAAAAGGCATTATCACATTGATTATATTTGAAGGGCTTCTCACTAGTACGAGTTCTTTTATGTATTCAGAGACTACTGGCACATCCAGGTTTTACCTCATTGATAACATTCATAGGGTTTCTCTCTTGTATGTGCTATTTTATGGATTTGGAGGTGATTGTGTTTTGAAAAGGCTTTATCTAATTGATTAGATTCATAGGGTTTTGTAGCTAGAGTTTTCTTGCCTGGCCCACAGCTGCTCAGACACATCCAAGTAAACATAGAGACTTATATTGCTTACAAACTGTATGGCCATGGCAGGCTTCTTGCTAATTGTTCTTATATCTTAAATTAATCCATTTCTATAAATCTATACCTTGCCACGTGTCCCGTGGCTTACCGGCATCTTCACATGCTGCTTGTCATGGCAGCGGCTGGCAGTGTCTCTCTGACTCAGCCTTCTACTTCCCAGAATTCTTCTCCTCCTTGTCCCACCTATACTTCCTCCTGCCTGGCTACTGGCCAATCAGTGTTTTATTTTTTAACCAATCAGAACAACATATTTGACACACAGACCATCCCACAGCAGGGTTTCTCTCCAGTATATGTTATTTTATGTATTTAAAGATGACCTTGAATTGCAAAGGCTTTACCACACTGATTACAGTCTTAGGGTTTTTCTCCAGTATGTATTCCTTTATGTGTTCTGAGATTGTTGAGACATACAAAGGTTTTGCCACATTCATTAAATTCATAGTTTCTGTCCAGAATGCATTCCTTTTGTATTTGGACATGACTGAGTCATATAAAGTCTTTATTACATTGATTGCATTTGTAAGGTTCCTCTTCAGTATGAGTTCCTTTATGTATGCAGAGATTACCAGCACATATAAAGGCTTTATCACATTGACTACATTTATGGGGTTTCTTCTCTAGATTGTGTTCTTTCATGTATTTGGAGATGACAGTGTTGTGAAAAGCCTTTATTACATTGATTACATCTGTAGGGTTTCTCTCCAGTATGTGTTCTTTCATGTCTTCAGAAACTATTGGTACATGCAAAGGCTTTACCATATTGATTACATTCAGAGGGTTTCTATCCAGTATGTGTTCTTTCATGAATTTAAAGGTTACTGTGTTGTGAAAAGCGTTTATCACATTAATTATATCTGTAGGATGTCTCTCCAGTAATGTGTTCTTTCATGTCTTTGGAGATAACTGTGTCGTGAAAAGGCTTTATCACATTGATTACATTTGTAGGGTTTCTCTCCAGTATGTGTTCTTTCATGTCTTCGGAGACTACTGGAACATGCAAAGCCTTTACCACATTGATTACATTCATGGGGTTTCTCTACAGAATGTGTTATTTCATGTATTTGGAGATGAAAGTGTTGTAAAAAGGCTTTATCACATTGATTACATTTGTAGGGTTTCTCTCCAGTATGTTTTCTTTCATGTATTTGGAAACTATCAACACATGCAAAGCCTTTATCACATTGATTACATTTGTAGGTTTTCTCTCCAGAATGTGTTCTTTCATGCATTTGAAGAAGACGGTGTCGTGAAAAGTTTTTATGACACTGACTACATTTATAGGGTTTCACTCCAGAATGTGTTCTTTCATGAATTCGGAGACGACTGTATTGTGAAAAGGCTTTATCACATTGACTACATTTGTAGGGTTTCTCTCCGGAATGTGTTCTTTCATGTCTTTGGAGAAGACTGTGTCCTGAAAAGGCTTTATCACATTGATTACATTTGTAGGGTTTCACTCCAGAATGTGTTATTTCATGTTTTCGGAGACTACTGGAATATGCAAAGGCTTGATCACAATTATTACATTTGTAGGGTTTCTCTCCAGAATGTGTTCTTTCATGTTTTCGGAGACTACTGGAACATGCAAAGGCTTGATCACATTGATTACATTTGTAGGGTTTCTCTCCAGAATGATTTCTTTCATGTATTTGGAGTTGAGTGTGTCGTAAAAAGGCTTTATCACATTGATTACATTTGTAGGGTTTCTCTCCAGTATGTGTTCTTTCATGAATTTGGAGAGTACTGGCACATGCAAAAGCTTTATCACATTGATTACATTTGTAGGGTTTCTCTCCAGAATGCATTCTTTCATGTATTTGGAGACGACTGGGTCTTAAAAAGGCTTTATCACATTGATTACATTTGTAGGGTTTCTCTCCAGTATGTGTTCTTTCATGCATTTGGAGATAACTGTGTTGTGAAAAGGCTTTATCACATTGATTACATTTGTAGGGTTTCTCTCCAGTATGTGTTCTTTCATGTCTTTGGAGATTACTGGTACATGCAAAGGCTTTACCACATTGATTACATTCATAAGGTTTCTCTCCAGTATGTCTTCTTTCATGTCTTTGGAGTCTACTGGTACATGCAAAGGCTTTACCACATTGATTACATTCATAGGGTTTCTCTCCAGTATGTGTTCCTTTTTGTATTTGAAAATGATCATAACTTGTGAAGGCTTTACCACACTGATTACTCTCATTGATTTTCTTTCCTGTATGTGTTTCTTCACGTATTTGGAGACTACTGTTGTGTGAAAAGGCTTCATCATATTGAATACAACTATAGAGTTTTTCTCCAGTATGAATACTTTCATTATTCTGAAGATGACCATAATATAAAAATGCTTTTGCACATTGAGTATATTCAGAGAGTTTCTCCCCAATATGATGTTCTTTGTATCTGTAAAGATAATTGGCACATGTAAAAGCTTTATCGCATTCAGTACACTGATGAATATTTATATCTGTATGAATTAATTTAAAAATTTTGTCTAATTTTTAAGACAAATAAGATCTTAAAGTTTACACTCATAGTGTTTCCCTTCATTTAGGGCTGTTTTGTATCTTTGAAAGTATCCGTAATGGTAAGAGCCTTTATTATAGGGTCCATATTTATAGAATCTTTTATCTATATGAGATTCTTCACATATTTGAAGAGAACTGGAAGAACTCAAAGCTTTAACATACTTATTGCACTCATAAGTTTTCCAATAGTGAGAGTCATACTCCACTAGCAAAGTGAACCAGGACAATAGACCTATTTATACATTCCAATACTCATAGAGCTTTTCTCCAGTTTGGGTGTCTTGATGTATTCCCAATGAAGTTGGAAAATCAATTAAATTTAAACTGTATCACATTCAAAAATCCTACTCAAAGTGGGGACTATTACTTAGCCTCTAATTATTCTGTGTGTGTGTGTGAGAGAGAGTTATATTGCATCCTTCCTATGCTCACATGGCTTGTATCCACAGTAGTATATGATATACTGATAAAGGAAAAGAAGCAAATAAAATGTTTGCCCACTGCATTCACACAACTTGACTTTTTGTTCCTCATAGATATATACTTGGATATATACTTCTCACCTATTCAACACATATTCCTTTTACAATATCTGAGTGGCATGAAATTAAACAGATTGGTTGTTCAACAGAAGAACTATCATGGAGCTGTAATTAAAATGAGAATATCAGTGAAGGCATTGTTTCACTGTGTTCTTTCTTAGAGGAATGCCTTGAGAACACATATCAGCTACCTGACATTGAGGCATTTGGTTTTGTGAGAATTTAACAATCATCAGTACACGTTAAACTGTGCTTATTGACATTGTCACTTTTATTTAAAACTTCTGAGACACATTAAAATTTCTCCATAGGCACATTTGTATCAGCCAGCACATGAAAAGTACCTTCTAAGTTTTCCAGAACTTTGACAATGTTCTTCAATATCATGGTCTTCCCAACTGTAGCCTAAAATACAGTACCAGAAAATATATCATATATTATGGGAAACTGTGCAAAAGTTAAGTTATTATCTTCAGTGAACCTTAGAACAATGCCAGATTTATTCACTTCATTCTTCTTCTTTCTCAATTGAAATTACAAAAGTGTATCAATAACTACGGAAGAGTTGTCCTTTTATTTTAAAATGTAATACAAAAGAAATTCAGTCTTACCTACAGCAGTAAGGTTTCTGTAGGTCTCCCACATTACATCTTTGTAGAGATTCTTCTGGGAAGGATCCATCAAAGTCCACTCCTCCCAAGTGAAGTCGATATGCACATCATCATAGGTCACTGCAGTCTAAAATATCCCATACATGTGTATAATAGAAAGTGTGATACTGACAGCATGGTGATATATACTTCTTTGGCAGTATATTCATATAATTCTGGGGCTCCCCACAGTTATTCCATGACACAAAAGTTCTAATCATCAACTCATTTTAGAAAACAGAAGCTGAACAATGAGGCTCACATCTGTCATTTCTAAACATTTTGTCTAGGATATAGCCTTGCAGGAGAAATGTCTATTAAGAGATATAAGGAGGGGCTGGAGAGATGGCTCAGTGGTTAAGAGCACTGGCTGTTCTTCCAGAAGTCCTGAGTTCAATTTCCAGCAACTACATGGCTCACAACCATCTGCAATGAGATCTGGTGCCCTCTTCTGGCCTGCAGGCAGACATGCAGACAGCACACTGTATACATAGTAAATAAATAAATAAATAAATAAATAAATAAATAAATAAATAAATCTTTTTTTTTTCTGAGACAGGGTTTCTCTGTGTAGCTTTGTGCCTTTGCTGAATCTCGCTCTGTAGACCAGGCTGGCCTCAAACTAACAAAGATTCGCCTGACTCTGGCTCCCGAGTGCTGGGATTAAAGGCATGTGCCACCAATGCCCAGCTAGGCTCACAACCAACAATCTTTTTTTAAAAAAAGAGAGATATAAGAGAGGCAAGCAAACAGATCAAAGTACACATTAGGGAAATTGAATGAACAATTACTAACTACAAAAAATATGGGCAAGTTGGGTGTACTGACTCAAGTCTTTAATCCCAGCACTCACAAGGCAAAGGCAGGAGAATTTAATTGAGTTTGCTGCCAGCCTGCCTATGCAATGAATTTCAGGTTAGCCAGTTACATATTAGTAAGACTCTTTCTCCCCCATAAAAATAAATTGTACAAGAAAGGTAGAAAGAACTCACAGGTTTCTATGGAAGTTTCTACAAAGAATTATGCATACACTCCAGTTCTGTTTTGATCTTCCAGAAACCAGTTTAAATTATAACAATAATAAGATCTTACTAAAAGGGAATGCATGTTTAAAGTTACAAGTGAACAGATGAAAACATTAGCAATATAAATGTTGATCATAAAAAATAACATAGGACAGTAGAAATGGCTCAATATTTAAGAGCTCTTGCTGGTCTGACAGACAGTTGGGCTCATCATAAATGGGGGCTTACAACTATTGATTACTACAAGTTCAGGGATTATGAAACTATCTTCTGATTGCTGTGAGGACCAGGCACACATGTGGTACATATCCATGCATACAAGCAAAAGATGCACATTCCTCAAAAGAACTAAAAATTCAATTGAATGACTCAGAAGACTCACGCAGTTTGAATGTCATGAGTATGCCATCCTGGGAAAGAGAATGATACATTTTGCCATAATTCAAAATTCATGATGAGGGTGAAGCTCAGTAAAACAGCATATGCTTGACATGTAGAAATACCTATACAACAAGCCCATCACCCAATAATATAAAACCAAAAAAGCCCAGGCATGATGGCCAACATTTAATCACAGGACTTAAGAGCCAGAATAATTTGGATGTATGAGTTTAGGTCAGCCTGGTATACAGAGGTACTATCAGGACAGCCAGAGCTACAGAGAAACCTTCTCTTCAAAAACAAAAATAAAAACAACAAAATGGACAAAAACTCAGGTTACAAAATGTCTTAGCACTGAATATCAATTGCTTCAACTATATCTTACGGGATTTAGTGATACCATGTATAGCAGTGGTATAAGAAATGACAGCCAGACACAAAGAACATGAGCTAAGGACAAGGGCTGTGGATTTCACAGGTGACTGGGCTGAACCAGTACCTGTGCTTGAGGCCATCTGTGCTGGCTGGGAAGACGTCTGTGTGACCGTGCTCTGGTATGGGTCTGGTGGCTTGCTCATTGTGGACATTGTTGCTGGGGTTGGGGAAACAGTTGCAGTATCATTTTCCTGAGTCTCAGACAGGATTTTGCTGTGAACAGTTTTTCAGGGTGGCTGTGGTTGGTGAAGAGGTGTTTGTAACTGCCAAATTTGTCATGGGTAAAGGTCTGTTTATGTCAGTAACTTTGTCTAGTGTTAATGAGAGTGGAGTTAAAGTTGACTTCTCAGGAAGAGTGGGTGTCCCAGTTCCAGATGAAGGGATGGTATCCTCTGGTGTGCTTAATGCTATTGAAAGTATTGTCATGGTCCTATTTGTTTTTCTGAGGACTAGAGATACTGATGATCCTATTCCAGTGTTGTGGACTTTGGTTCCTAGAGGCATGATAACATTAGAAATTGTCTGTACTGACTGGAAAGGTGTCTGTGTGATTATGCTGTGGTGTGTGTCTGGTGACTTGCTCATTGTAGGGGTTGTTGCTGTGGTTGGAGGTACAGCTGCATAAGAAATGGATTGAGGCTAAAGACACTCAAATTCCTTCCCCAGTGAGGAATTTCATCCAGAAAGACTCTTCCTACTAAAGGGTCCCCAAGCACCCAAAAGAAAGCCACCAAGGTGAGAGAAGTATTCAAATACATTATCCTATCTGGGAGGGTTGTCATTCAATTGAAACCATCCTGAACATAGACTTATGTTCACCCCATGATCAAAACACATTTAGTCAATCTTCAGTGATCCTCATAGACTTCAACAGCACCTACAATTTCAAATGTTCAAGGTCTCTTTGGAGATTCTGGTGATTCCTTGACTCTGACATCTTGTAAAATCAGAAAAGAAGTTACATCTTTCCAAAATACACTGGCACAGAATACCTATTATCATTCCCAAAGAGGAAGTGGAACACAGTGAGTGAAGACTGGACCAAGGCAAGCCTGAAACTCAGCAGGGTAAACACCAAATCCAGCAGCTCTGTCTCAGACATATGGGGCTTCTGTTTCAAAGCTTGGGTGTCTCATTTTCCTGAAATTTTGCATATATCCTTTTGGCTACTTCTATTCCTTATATGCAGCGCTCCATGACACATGTCTCACAGCTTTGGTATCTCAACATTTTGTGGTCTCAAAATGCAACCTGGGCTTCATGCTCAAAGCTTCAAGCAATGAACTTTCACAGGATCCTCACTGGGGCTCTGGCTCTGCCAAACAGAGATGACTGCAAAAGTGCTAAACTGAAACCACAGATCAGGAATCCATGACCAGAAATTTTGATTCTTATTTCAAGGACCAGCACAAGTTTGGCTTCTTAATTGAGATGGACCTTACAGAGTTTGGACAACACTTGCAGCAGGTTTTGTATGAAGCTGCTTCCTGGGAATAGGAATCACTTTGCCTAATCCTCTCATCAATTGAAGGCTTAACATGACACCCTTAGGGTACCTAGATAGGCTTTCTTCTCTTTAATGGTGATCTCCTTGAAAATTCCTATCTGTTTCAGCACGTGACTGCCATCAGAAACTACCTTTTCATTGTCACTGGTTTCTGAAAAAATTATTGCTTTTTTCACTGTAGACCTGAATGAGTCATCAGAAATAAGCAAGCAACAGATTCAATATTACATCTAAGAAATGAGCCCATTACTTTTTAATTTGGCCTTACTCAATTTCTCAGGGCAAGGGCAGAATAAGGAAGATTCTAGGCCAAATAAGACACAAATGGCCGCTAGCTTAATGTTTCATAGAGTCTACTTCTCACTAAAATCTATGACCTTGACCTCCTCTGTGTGCATTACTCTCAAGTCTCATCTTCCTCATCCTACAAGAACAGCCTATTAAGTTCTGTGTATAGTGTTCTATGACTTTTGTCATTTAAGTCCTGATATCTTCTACATTCCCAGATTCTTCCCAGCAACACAATCACTTGTGGTGTTCCATTTTTTGTTCTAACTTGTTTCTCTGCTGCTGTGATTAAATCCTCTAATCAAAATCATCTCGGGTAAGTTTATTTAGCTGATTCTGCCAGGTCACAATCCATCATTGTGGTATAGAAAACGAAGATTAAAACCATGAGCAAACACTGTGTCCTGGCCTTCTCACTTGCTTTGTCACTGTTTTTTGCTCAGCCAGCTCTCCTATCCATCCCAGGTCCACTTGATTAGAGATATTGCCAGCTCACTGGAAGAGCCTTCCCACATCAATTATCAACACAATCTCTTACAGACATAGCTGTTCCTGACAATTATGAATAAACCAGCTTTGAACATAGTTAAGCAAGTGTATTTGTGGCAGGATGGAGAAACATTTGGGGGATATATGCCCAAGAGTGTTAATAGCTGGGTTTTGAGGTAGATAGATCCCCAATTATCTGAGGAACTGGTATACTGATTTCCATAATGGCTGAACAAGTTTTCACTCCCACCAGAAATGAAGGAGTGTTCTCCTTGTTCCACATCCTGGCCAGCATGAGCTGTCACTTGTGTCATTCATCTTAGCCATTCTGACAGGTGTAAGATGAAATACCAAAGAAATTTTGATTTACATTTCATTGATTGCCAAGGAGTTTAACATTTCCTTAAGTGTTTTTCAGCCATTTTAGATTCCTCTATTAAGAATTATGTTTAGGACATACAGGCCCGGCAGCAGCCGGCAGACACATACAGGCCCGGCGGCGGCCCGCAGAGGTAGACAGGACCGGCGGTGGTGATAGGCAGAGGCACATAAGCCCTGCGGTGGCTGCTGGCAGAGACATACAGGCCCGGCCACGGCCCGCAGAAGTAGACAGTCACAGCAGCAGTGACAAACAGAGGCAGGTAGGCCTGCGGCAGCGTTCAGCAGAGGTAGACTGGCCCGGCAGAGGCAGGCAGGCCCGATGTGGAGGCAGGCCGGCCCAGCAGGTGGCAGCTGAAACACAGTCACAATAAAGACCAGAAACAGAGCTATTACCCACTGAAGAGCTAGTAAAAACAAGCTCTTAATCAAGAGCTTGGAACAGGGACCCCTCTAACCCCAACACCTGGGGAAGAAGCTACCTCTGTGGGACAGAACCAGAATGAATCTGAACACTGCGTCTGAGGCCAACCTAGGGCCCAGCTGCTGATCCTGCAAAACCCAACAACTTGGAGGTGTTGGTGAGACTACCCAGCTCAGCTGAAATCCATCCAGGAGAGGATTCAGATCCCTACAGTTTGATGTCTGAAAAAACAAGATCAGCTGAGGAGTGGACAAATGAACAAAACGTGACCTGGGAACACAGAAGAAGGTACTGCCCAGCCACCAAACCAGATCACCAGAATCATAAGTATATACTTCACTGGCTGAAATCAGCTGTCCCTGAAGAAACAGCCCAATAGCACCAATTTAACCAAGAACCCCTACTAAACCAAGACTAAAAATTAGAACAAGAGAGGCACTCTCAGGCACAGACACCACCTTCACTGAGCAGAGGAAGAGATGAGTAGATGCCAGTGCAAAAATACAGGCAACAATATAAAAATCTATATGGCAACATCAGAACCGAGTGATTCTACACCTGCAAGACCTGAACATACCAAGACAGAAGAAGCAGAAGAAATCAATCCTAAAAATGACTTTAAGAAGATGATAGAGGACCTTAAAGAAGAAATAAAAAATTCCCTTAAAGAGGAAATGAAAAACTCCATTAAAGAGGAAATGAAAACTTCCCTTAAAGAGGAAATGAAAAACTCCATTTAAAAGGAAATAAAAAACTCCCTTAAAGAAATGGAAGAACAAACGAACAAAAAATGGGAAGAAATCAAAGAAAGCCAAGATAAAACAATTAAACAGATGAGAGAAACATTCCAATATCTGAAAAATGAATTTGATACAATAAAGAAAACACATGCTGAGGGAATGCTGGAAATAGAAATCCTGACTAAATAAACAGGAACTACAGAAACAAGCATTACCAACTGATTGCAAGAGAGGGAACAGAGAATCTCTGACACTGAAGACACAATAGAAAAAATAGATTCGTCAGTCAAAGAAAACACTAAAGACAAAAAAAGTCATAACACAAAATGTCCAAGAAATTTTGGACACTATGAAAAGACCAATCCTAAGAATAATAGGGATAGAAGAAGGAGAAGAATACCAACTCAAAGGCACAGAAAATATATTCAACAAAATCATAGAAGAAAACTTTCCTAACCTAAAGAAAGAAATACCTATGAAGATAGAAGAAGAATACAGAACACCAAATAGGATGGATCCAAAAAAAGTCCCCACGCCACATAATAATCAAAATACTAAATACACAGAACAAAGAAAAAAATATTAAGAGCTGCAAAGGAAAAAGACCAAGTAACATATAAAGGCAAATCCTTCAGAAAAACACCAGACTTCTCAATCAAGACTATGAAAGCTAGAAGGTCATGGACAAATCTTAGGCAAACACTAAGAGACCACGGATGCCAACCCAGACTATTATACCCAGCAAAACTCTCAATCACCATAGGCAGAGTAAACAAAATATTCCAGGATAAAAGATTACAAATAGATCCATATCTGTCACCATGCACAAAACTCAAGTCCAAGTGGATCAAAGACCTGAACATAAATCCAGTTACACTAAACTTAATAGAAAAGAAAGTAGGAAGCACTCTTGAACGCATTTGCAAGGGAGACCATTTCCTAAATAAAACACCAACAACACAGACCCTGAACACAACAATTAATAAATGGGACCTCTCGAAATTGAGAAGCTTTTGCAGGGTGAAGACACAGTCAATAAGACAAAAAGACAGCCAACAGAATGGGAAAAGATCTTCACCAACTCCACATCTGACAGAGGATTGATCTCCACAGTATATAATGTCTAGACATAAAAATACTGAACAGTCCAATTAAAAAATGGGCTAAGGAACTAAACAGAATTCACAAAGCAAGAATCACAAATGGCTGAAAGACATTTAAAGAAATGCTCAACATCCTTAATCATCAGAGAAATGCAAATCGAAACGACTCTGAGATACCACCTTACACCTGTCAGAATGGCTACGATCAAAAACACCAATGACAGTCAATGTTGGAGAGGATGTGGAGCAAAGGGTATACTCCTCCACTGTTGGTGGGAATGTAAACTTGTACAACGACTGTGGAAATCAGTATGGCGGTTTCTCAGAAAATTAGGAATCGAACTACCTCAAGACCCAGCCATCCCACTCTTGGGCATATACCTAAGGAATGCTGATTCATACCATAAAGATACATGCTCAGCTATGTTCATAGCAGCACTATTTGTAATAGCCAGAACCTGGAAACAACCTAGATGCCCGTCAATGGAAGAATGAATGAAAAAAAATGTGGTACATATACACAATGGAATTCTACTCAGCAGAGAAAAACAATGAAAGCATGAAATTTGCAGGCAAATGGATGGAACTAGAAAAAAAAATCATCCTGAGTGAGGTAACCCAAACCCAGAAAGACAGTCATGGTATGTACTCACTCATAAGTGGATTCTAGATATAAAATAAAGGACAATCAGACCACAACCCATAGAACCATGTAGGATATATATATATATATAGCATGGAGGTCCCTAGAATGACTGTGACTTATAATAAATTTTGGTTTTACTCATTTACTGAAAAAAAAAAAAATAGCCAAACAAATGGAAACACATGAACTACGAACCAAAGGCTGAGGAGCCCCCAGCTGGATCAGGCCCTCTGAATAGGTGAGAACGTTTATTGGCTTGATCTGTTTGGGAGGCATCTAGGCAGTGGGACCGGATCCTGTGCTCATTGCATGAGTTGGCTGTTTGAAACCTGGGGCTTATGCAGGGATACTTGGCTCAGTCTGGGAGTTGGGGACTGGAATTGCATGGACTGAGTCTACCAGGTTGATCTCAGTCCTCGGGGGAGGCTTTGCCCTGGAGGAGGTGGGAATGGGTGGTGGGCTGGGGTGAAGGGGAGGGGTGGGAGGGGGGAGAACAGGGGAACACAGGGCTGATAAGTAGAACTGAATGGTATTGTAAAATAACATAAAAGAAAAACAAAGAATTATGTTTAGATATGTACCATATTTTTAATTGAACCATTTTATTTGTTGATGTCTAGTTTCTTAAGTTGTTTATTATTCTGACTGAGGCAACCCAGAACCACATAGACAAACATGATATGTTATTCACTTATAATTAGACATTAGCTGTCAAGTAAACAATACCAACAATATAATCCACAGACCCAGAGAGGATAAGTAACCAGGATGGTTGTGGAGGCATGAGAATGCATGGATCTCCCTGGGAAGAGGAGATAGAATAGATTTTTATGGGTGGACTTGGGGCAGAAACAGAAAATATCAAGTAAGAGGAGGACAGAGGGATAGAATATAGGAAAAAGTGAGTTCAATATAGGAACTATTAGGGGGTGATGTGGAAACCTAGTATGGTAGAAACTTTGTGGAAGCTATCAGGGTGACTCTAATGAGGACTCCAAATATTTGAGAATATGGAGCCTGAACTAGCCATATAAGGCTCCCAGTGGTAGGAATGGGACACCAGCCTAGCCACAAAAATGTTCAACCCACACTCACCTTGTCTGCAAGATATTCTGGGGTAATGGTGTTTTGGAATTTGTGTAGTAATCAACCAATTACTGAACTAACTTGAAGCCCAAGATCAAAGAGGGAGCCCATGCCCAACCCTACTTGGATGAACAGGAACCAGAAGTTGGATGGCTCAGAGAACGAGGGTAGAACCAAATACAACTGACCAAAAAGAAAAAAAAAGTCAATGAATTGATATCTAACAATATTCTATTATCATAGATTAGTACCCAGTCCAATTGTCGTCAGAGAGGCCTCCTCCTGCAGCTAATGGGAGCAGATACAGAGATCCTCATCCAAATATTAGCTGGAGCTCTGGGAACCCTGCATAAGGGTGGACTGTAGGACCCAGAGGGTCAAGGACAGCAGGAGAACATGTCCACAGAATCAACTAGGCAGGGACCAAAGGGGCTCAAAGAGACAGATGCAGCAACCATGGGTCCTGCATGGGTCTGTGCCATGTCCTCTGCATACATGCTGTGTTTTTTTACCTTGATGTGTTTGTGGGAATGAGGGTATCTC
This sequence comes from Peromyscus leucopus, assembly GCF_004664715.2. NCBI lineage: Eukaryota > Metazoa > Chordata > Mammalia > Rodentia > Cricetidae > Peromyscus > Peromyscus leucopus. The sequence goes on along the minus strand of NC_051068.1, from coordinate 17,260,561 downwards.
TGACTATTTTCCCTACTCTTAGATCCTTTCCTTCCTCCTGGGTTGCCTAATTCAGCCTTGGTATGAGAATTTGTGCCTAATCATACTATAACTTGCTGTATCATGTTTTGTTGATATGTCTGGGAGATCTGCCCTTTAGTGAAGAGAAATGAAGGAAGAGGGCATTTAGGGGAGAGAGGTACAGAGAAGGAGTGGAAGGGGGGACTGTATTTTGGGGTGTATTGTGTGAGAGAAAATACATTTTAATAAAGAAAGGAAGTAGAGGAATATGGACATAGTGAGGCAAGATTGGATCAAGGCAAGACTAAAACTCAGCAGGGCAAACACCAAATACTGTTGCTGTGTCTCAGATGCATGGGGCTTCATTCTCAAAGGACTTAGATAGCTTTAACACTGCAACTTTTCATACATGTCTCTCCTTTGCTACTTCCACTCCATGTATGCAGCTTTCCATGGCAGATGTCCCATAGCTTGAGTATTTCAACATCTGATGGTCTCAAAATGCAACCCAGCTTCATCTTCACAACTTTATGCAATGAACACTCATAGCCTCCACATAGAGTTTCTGACTCTGCCAAAAAAAAAAAAAAAAGTGTACAACAGTGCTAAACTGATGCCATGGAAGAAATCATGACCATTTAATTGTGCATCTTCCGTGTTTCCAGAACCAGTACAACATGGGTGATTCCTCCCATATTTGATTGTAAGTTGGGTTGGACCCTGCCATTCTTCAAACTGATTTGCTGCAGACTCTGTATGAAGTTGCAACCTGGCACTGGAAATCACTTTGCTCAATCCATTTATATATTAAAAGATAAGCTGATGGGGTCTTACACATAGTGCTGATAGGCATCTACTGTAAAGCAAGGGAGTTCTCTTTAATAGTAACAGTCTTCTTGAAAGTTCCTGCTGGCTTCACCAGTGGACTGTCATCAGAAACTACATAGTGCTATTTTTCAAATTTTTATTAAGAAATTTTCTATTCATTTTACATACCAACCACAGATATCCCCTCCTCCCTCCTGCCATCCCTCAGCCTTCCCCCCACTAAGCCCTCATTCCTTCCTTCTCCAAGACTAGGTTTCCAATCAGCAGAGACTGGTACATTCAGTTGAAGCAGGTCCAAAGCCCTCCCTTCTGCAAAAGGCTGCCCAAGGTGTCACACCTTAGGCACTGGGCTCCAAAAAGCCCACTCATGCGCCAGGGATGGATACCAATCACCCTGCCTGGGAGCCCACCAAACAGTTCAAGCTAAATAACTGTCTTCCATATCCAGAGGGCCCAGTCTAGTCACATGGAGGCTCCTCAGATATTGGTTCACAGTTCATGTGTGTCCACTAGTTTGGCGGGCATCTCTACATGTTTTTCCATCATGATCTCAGTGTCCCTTGCTTATAGAATCCCTCCTCTCTCTCATCAATTGGACTCCCGGAGCTCAGCCTGGGACCTGGCCATGGATCTGTGCATCTGATTCCATCAGTAACTGGATAAAGTCTCTATGATGACTCAGCTCAAACCTCCCATTTCCTTATGCTCTCATACCACATTCCTTGCCCTCCATTACCCCCCACACACACACACACCCTCAGTTTGCTCATGTAGAATTCATCTATTTCTCCATCTCTGGGCTACCTATATGTTCCTCTTAGGGTTCTCTTTGTTAGCTAGCTTCTCTGGAGATATGGGTTGTAGTCTGGTTATCCTTTGCTTTATACAGCTAGTATCCACCTATGAGTGAGTACACACTATCTTTATTCTTCTGGATCTGGGCTACCTTACTCAGGATGATATTTTTCTAGTTCCATTCACTTGCCTGCACACTTTATGATATCTTTTTTATAACTGCTGAGTAGTACTCCATTGTGTATATATGCCACATTTTCTTTATCCATTGTTTGGTTGAGTGGCATCTAAGTTGTTTCCAGGTTCTGGTTATTATGAATAATGTTGCTATGAACATAGCTGAGCATGTTTCCTTGTGGTATGATTGAATAATCCTTGGGTATATGCCTAAGAGTGTGTAGCTGTGTCTTGAGGTAGACTGATTCCCAATTTTCTGAGAAAAGACCATACTGATTTCCAAAGTGGCTGAACAAGTTTGCATTGCCATCAACAGTGGAGGAGTGTTTCCCTTGTTCCACATCCTCTCCAACATAAGCTGTCTTCAATATTTTTGATCATGACCATTCTGTCAGGTGTAATAAGGTATCTCAGAGTCATTTTGATTTTCATTTCCCTGATGACTAAGGATGTTGAGCAATTCCTTAAAAGTCTTTCAACCATTTGTGATTCTTCTATTGAGAATTCCCTGTTTAGCTCTGTAGCTCATTTTTAATTGTATTGTTTGATATGTTGAGGTGTAGTTTTTTTGATTTCTTTATATATTTTGGAGATCAGCCCTCTACAATTAATAAACGGGACTTCCTGAAAGCTTTTGTAGGGCAAAGGACACAGTCAATAAGACAAAACAACAGCCTACAGAGTGGGAAAAGATCTTCATATCTGACATATGAAGATGTCATATCTGACAGAAGAAATGCATTTAAAGAAAATGAAATTAAAAAATAATAACAATTGTCTTTTAGCATGATAAAAGTACTTTATTTTTAAGATTAAAAAACTTAGCTATATTAGCTATATTTACTTTTAAAAACAGTAGAATCTTTCCTTAGTTGAGGAAATGCAATTAATAAGAGACTGAATGATCTTGCCCATGTGCATATGTCGGTTACTGAGATCTGTAACTTGACACACCAAGTTATAGGCAATGGTCTATTTCTCAATCTTCTAAGCTGACATAATTCTGTCAAGCAGGACTGAACATATCTGCAATGGAGAGTTGTCTAATTGGAAATTCAATATTCATTGGCTCAAACTAACTTTCTCAAATTGTACACAAACCAATTTGGTCTGTGTTCATGATATGAATTAAAATATGCTGGAAAAATACAAAATCACTCACCCTGAAACAATAAGGTCCTCTTTCATAATGGTGACTCGAGCAGCTGATTGCCAACCCTGCTTCCCCCTGAAGTACACACAATATACTATTCCTCCTATTCTTGTCTGAAGGCATAAGCCATACTCCACATGCAAATCTTTTTCCTGTGTCTGCAATGGATAGTCAACTACATGACACAAATGAGTAATTTTAAAACTGAGGTGGTAGAGTCATTTAATTTAAGAATTTATAATGTTTGATCATGGAAACCAAGGTCATCACTGTGGGGACCAACGTACTGGAATCAAGGTCACATGAGTCTACATAGGAGAGTTTGTTTCAGAAACATTTTTCTAAATAGCTGGAGGTACAGCTGTTCAAGAATTGATATGCCTCCAAAGGAGAAATCACTCGATACACTTGAGATTAAAAAAGAAAAAAATTATTAATGATAGTATGATTCCATTTCTGACTAATGGTCAATGAGGAGCCAGCCTGGAACAGATTTTGCATTCCACATATTTTGTCATCCTTAAGTTTCTTTTAGGTTCAGGCTCCAGTTACACTTAAGTCTAGCCACTTAGGCAGATGGGAAACTCACACAGCAAAGATAATTCCAGATTTATTCCTTAAGTACACCACTAACATGAAACAGCAGGTCATTCTTCAGTGACAGGGTCCTGAGGTAGAGGTGCAGAAGATGAGAAGGCACCTCCTCATCCAGGGGAAGAGAAGGGTAGGAAAAGTAGAAGTCAGAAAAAATAAAGGCTGGTATATGGAGGTCTTGTACAACTTATGCCTCATGCCAAGTAAACTTCAAAGGAGAATAGCATCTTCCAGTGGGAAACGGAAGAAAATGAGAGACTTCTATGAAGTCAATAGAAACTACCATACAATGGGGCAAACTCAGGAGGAGGCATTTCACACACTGCTGCATAAGGAGAACACAGAGAACCTCAAAAACATTACTGGCTAAGCACACAGTGGCCTTGGGATTGATAACCATAGTGCCATGTGGTAATAAGAGTTGTATTCTCAGGATCTGAAGCAACCCCTTCACAAAGAACCTGGCTCCAGATCATTACCAGCTCTCCCTAGCATATTCCTGGTTTTAAAGAAGGAGCTCTATTTTATTCTCAATATATGAGGTCCTTAGAGAAAGCTCCCAAATCCTAGACTCCAGGCCTTTTCTGGCTCTCTGAAGCACCTTCCTTCTCTCTGTGTGAGGGCCTAGAGGAAAAGTCTTGTTGATCAGGCCATCATTCAACACAGTAGTGTTTTCCTTTTCAAATAGGTGTCACCTTTTCCATCTGTCAGAACCATGCTTTTTTTCTCAAGAAAAAAAATTAAGACCTTAATTGCACACCAGGCCTTAAGGTTGGTTGTGACCCTGTAGTGCCCCCAGAGCAGCTTGTTAGAGGCCTGTTCTTTGATATAAGGATGGACCTAGTGACTGCTTGAAGATCAGGGGTGACTCCTTTGTCATAGTTTGGAGCCAAATATCTGGACAATGCTGGTGAACAAATGTGTATCCTAGTATCTTACAGGCCTGGTTAGCATATACTTATCTTTGTGGTATTTTAGAGGCAGCTTCCCTTAGCTAAATTCTACTCTCTATGACTTACTACCTCCTAAGCATAGGTAAATCCTTTATATCACCAATTCTACTCCTCTATATCACAGCTTAATAGTGGAGTGCTACTCAACACAAGAGATGTCATTTATAATCCCTATGAAATTATTTGCAAATTCATTAGAGAAACTAGGCCTCTACAAATTTAAGAGCTGCCTTCCATGACTGCATGAAAAGCATGTTGACCTTGACTACAAAGATGTTTCTACACATAGCTCCCTGTTCCCAATGCTCTGAGCAGAGGCAGCCCACAGAGCAATGTTATTCAGAGTCCTACACCTGGGTGCAGGGAGTTGCAAGGACCACATGGTGCATCACAGGATGGGGATTCTGGCTACAGGTTCCCACCCAACCCCAGAGAAGACTGCCACACTGGCTTCTGAGGCTCACCATTTGCTCCTCCTGACCTAGGGACAGCAGCCTCTTGCTCACCCTGCCGTGGCTTCCCAGATCACCCATGCTCTCTCCTCTGCTCCTTCCAACAGCACAGGCAGCACACAAAACCACTTGTATACACTCTGTTACAAAGACAAGCCTGCAGCCTGGCTCTGGAAAGCCCACCCCCACCACTCTCCTCTGACTGGCAGGACAGACTGGAGGGCCTGATTGGCTAGTGAGGCCTGAGTGACAAGAGCACCTTCCTTAGGATAACAGTGTGCTTAAAGGCTCTGTACAGTGGTTCCTGGCCCTGCCTTCCACCCAAGACACAGACCTTTTCTAGATCTGCAGAGATTTCCATTACAACAGCACTTGCCCCTGGCTCAAATAGCTGACCTTGCTATATTCCTGCACTCCACAGGCACTTCCCCTTCTTCTTCCTGGACACCACGTGACTAGCTTGCACAGCCCATTATACAGTGTGGAGGGGAGTGATTCCCCTCTCCACCAGGTTGAAGGATGCCCAGATATTAACAATTAAAGAGAGATTTTAGGTCACAAAATGAAATGTCTGTTTTATGGCTTCCCACTGAGGTCTGATGAACTCAGGTACTTTTTACCTGGTTGTCACAGGGACTTTAGACAACCAGGAGATAAAAGCCAGAATCAGATCACAGACAAGATAGATCTTTCTTCCATCAGAAGGCTGGATGGTGGTTCCATTGCTTTAGGAATTTTATTCCTGAAATTCATTTCAATCTCTTGACAATTTAACAACAATATGAAGTATAGTCTTCACAGTAAATTGAATACTTAGAGAGAAATGGAACAAGTTCCTTTATGAGCACTACTGTTAGGTACAACATCATCCTCTGGGCAAGTAAAAACAAACAAACAAACAAAAAACCAGTATTAGTGAGGTTCTCTGCTTGAACAGAACTGATAGAATCAATTTCCCTATGTAGGCAGAAAGTGAATTTATTAGAATGTCTCACAGTCTGTGGTCCAGCTAGTCCATCATTGGCTGTCTACCAATGGAAAGGTCAAGAATTCAGTACTTCTTCAATCCTTGAGGCTGGATGTCTGGAAAGGTCTTCAGTATACACCAGAATTCCTAAGAATTGGGCTCTAAAGAGAATAAATGAATGACCCTCCTAAGCAAAGAGAATGAGCTTCCTTCTTCAATATTCTTTATATATATATATATATATATACGCTGCCACCAGAAGGTCTGGCCAAGATTGAAGGTGGATATAATTACCTTGAAGATCCAGATTAATGAAGGGTCTTCTCATTTTAAACATTTTTTTTCAAATTAAGAATAATCTCTCACAAGTATACCCAAGTTCGGTCAGCCACAAAAATATGAAGTGGGGATTCAGCCATCATTGACAAGTCCAACCCATTAGAACTGGGGGCTCTGGTAGAGGAGTTAAAAGCCTAAAAGCAAGGTGTTTTGGAGTTATTGTTTTTTCAATGTATAGGCTGTTTCCTGCCGTGAATTTCTTGTGTGAAATTGTAGCTTTCTCATCTGTTACTACCATGGAATTCATTTCACAAGAGCTTCTAGCAGTGTAATCAATCATTATTGGGCAAAATTTCCCCTATGCAGTTGGGGTATATTAATAACTTCCCACAGTTATGTGTGAAAACAGTTACACAGGCAAAATTTTCAGACATTCTCAGATATTCAAGGACAAAGTATGAGCATATTGTTGATTTGCAACCCTTAGATTGATAGAAATGTACTCTGGCTTTACCTCACCTGCAGATAAGAAAAACTGTCTTCAATTAACCTCACTAACCCTAAACTCTTAACTCCTTATACTTACTTTCACCTCAGTTTATTAACACAAGATTTTAGCTTAGATATTTATTGCTTGTAAACACTGAGATATAGTGGAAAAGGTAATCAGCCATTTGCTAGTACCTGGAGATGAGTAAACTTTTCCAAGAACCCTCTGAGGACCTGTTTCTCCATGGCCAGAGGGGCTGGAAGGTGCCAGGTTCTGTTTCTTGCACGAATTAAGCTTAATTCTATCTTGATTCTGCATCTTTAAACAATAGGTGTAATCTTTGGACCTAAGAAGTTCCTTTTAAGCAACTGATTATAGCAAAAGTGCTACAGCAGACCAAAAGCTGCACATTCCTCTACTGCTTAGGCAGGTTGACTAGTAACCAAGGATGCTTACCCTGCCTGTGGAAAAATGACTCATGAGAGCCCTTTGGAAGCAGAGCAGGTGGAAAAGACAGTTTTACCTTATTCATGATTTTCACTGATTAATAGATTTTTTTAACTTATATGTAGCCACATTTAGGAATGTAGTTTGAGCACAGAAATTCCTCCCTCAGATTTCTTTTGTGGATTTAATTTTTAGTCGAACTCACCAGAAAACTTTCACTAGCCACTCCCACCTTGTGTCATAAGTGAAACCTGATAGTTACTGCTCTGTGTATGAATATGAAGCCTCTCCTTGCATTGCCAAAGAATTATTGTTTTTAAATGTATATAGGCCAGGACCCTCGCTGTAGAGATGAAGTTTACTTGGAACAATAAAAAGATGGACTGAAAGAGCACGGTGTGAGTAGATTCATTCCTCTCCCCTCACTTCTAGTTTTCCTCCACTGGTTGTAGAGTCTCCTTTTGACTCTGAAAGTCTTTAAGGCATGCCCCTAAAAGCTTTTCTTATCCTTACCCAATTCTTTGTGCATTAGTTAATTCCAGAGCTAGTCAGTTTTAGGTACCAAAAACAGTCATCACAAGAGGCAAGACAGAAGACCTGAGAAAGATTTCTTACGTGAAGGAGGCAAGGAGATTGTGGGAGTCATTTCCAAAGCAATGATTTGCCTAAGCAGCAGAAGCATGGGTATTTTCCTTGGGTCTGTAAACATTCATATAGAGTTCTGCTGTTCTCACACTCACAATGGAGAGAGAATATAAATACAGAAAACACAAAGGAGAAGTCACCTATCAGCACTGTGGTCACTGCTCTTAGTTGGATGGCTCTGCTGAGCTACTGTAACCTAAGAACAAGGCTTCTTTTGCCTCTGAGCAGGCAGGTTCAGAAGAAGGCTACAGCGGCTTCCACACAGGGTCATTTTAACAAGGAGTTCATTTTAACAAGCCCTGGCTGCTGTCTGTCTCAGGACTGTGACATTGCTGTAGAGAATTCCATTCTTTCCTTTTTCTAACTTTTTAAAAAATGTTAGTTATATGGGTATTTTGCCTGTATGTGTCTTTGCAAAGTACCTACAGAGGCCAGAAGAGGGCAGGATATGCCTGGGCCTGGAGTTACAGCAAATTGTTAGCTACCATGTAGGTTCTGGGAATGGAATTTGGATCCTCTGAAACAATATCCAGTGAATTTATCTACTGAGTAATCTCTCTAGCCCCTTCTATTACTTAAATTTTATTCCTATACATTTTAATTAAAAGATACAGCATCACTTTCCCCTTGTTCTCTCTTCACTCCATCCCTTTTCCAATGTTTCCCTTCCAACTTCTTCCTTGTCAAGTATGTATGAGTAAGTATGCTGAAATACATGAAGGTAACCTGCTGAGTCTGTTTTTGTTGGTTTTATATGGTTGCAGGGCTGATGACAGTGTAATAGAGAGCAGTAAGGAAATGTACATCAGTGACACAGAAGAGGAATCAAACCTGTATGGTGAAAGTGTGTTTCAGTAAGAGGCCTTGCAGATGTCCATGAATTCATATCCAGGTTCTTTTCATTTTGAGCACCAAACAGGATGGTGAAGTAGTCTCATTTCTATTAAACTGATAAAATAACCTGACTCAAAGTAACTTTGGGGGAAAACATTCACTTGATTCATAATTTTATGGTACATCCCTATCAAACAGGACATTTCCTGCCATGGTCAACAAAGTATCATGATATTAATAATGTAAAACACTCTTACCTTCTTAAATCCCAAAGTATTGAAAAATTTCAACATTTATTAAGTCTACAGACACATAAATGTATATTCTGTGAAAAAAAAATGAATTAAGAGCCCACTGTTTTCAAAAAGGGGAGAAGAGGAGAAGAGCAAATAATCAATCACATTTAAGGAAACCAAAACCTAAGAGCTTCCTGTATCATACTGTACACGTACTTAGACTCTAATGATATTCTGGGCTCTCAGAGACTGCAGAAGCTCCATGTTTCAGGCTCTGCCATCCCTAGCACACACAGCTTGCCTACCAGCCCAGTTCTACTCCACAACTGCGGCTCTCCTTGGTCATCCTACAGACCAAGAACCTACCACCCCTTCAGGTGTCCACTGTACTCACTGACCTCTCAGGGCCTCTCCGCAGGTGTTTCAAATCTGTTACAGTGTCATAAGCTCTTCATGAGCCCTTCAGTCTTGGATTGGCAGGCAAGATACCGAGGCAGAAGAATCCCAGCAAATTACCAAACTGTCTGGGCTCTGCCCAGATATCAAGCAAAGGTAGTTCCTATTCCTTCGGTCTACTGTATGTGGATTCTACTTTTACCTGACAGCTTACTGAATTTGAGGGGACACAAAGGGTTAAAGAATAAACACAGCAGACAGGAGGAGACATGAAGGAGATGGGAAAGGACAGGCGGAGACAGGAAAGGACCTGAGTGTTCCCAGGGTACTGAAGGTGCTTCAGTTCTCTGAGTCCCAGTATCACCTCCCTGGAGTCTCTCCTGTATGGGACATCTAGTCCTGACCTGGAGATGGTGCACTGATGGAGCCAGGGAAGTGCTCCTATTCCCAGCCTTGCAGTTACTGTTTGTACCTCAAAACAACTTGGCTTCCACTCAGTCAAGTGACAAGGACACAGAAATGTGAGCACGGAAAGATCAGAAAGATATTAACCCTATCCAATCAGCAGCCTACAAAGTCTTCCCCATATCCTCTACACTCACATCCTGAGACCCTGCCACCCTGAAATGTTGTGAGCCTGAATTTTAAGGCAATTGGAACTTACATCTCCCACAACTTCAACCTTGAGGTTCACATGCCTCATGGAAAAAGACACCATAAGCATTGGAGGTGAGATTATCCAGAGGCCCACAGTCTTGCTCTGGTCTGCAGAAGATAGCAAGGGACAGTTTCCTGAGCCCACCATAGACTTGTCTGTTCCTGGGGCCTGCCTCCATACCCCATTGTACACTTAGCCCTTGGATGTTGTTGAAACCCTCAAACTCCAGCCTCTGCCTCCTAAGTTTTGTGATCACAGGGTTGGGACACCATATCTGGCCTTGGTGACTTCTAACTCAACTTTACTGAGTGTCATGGTGTGAACATATGGACACTCAAAATGTAAAATTTTAAAAGTCAATAAAAAGAAATAACCATGGTGGTTGATTACACTGTATCCATAGTCAGGAAGCAGATGGTGATGAATGTTGGTCATTATTACATAATTCAGTATCAAATCCATGGAATGGAATGGTGCTATCAATTCTAGAAGGCAGAAGAGTCTTCTCATCTCAATGAACTTAATATATAAGATAATCTCTTAAAGCACACCTCAGAGAATAACATGATCTAGATAAGCCCTCAGAGGAGTGACTGGAAGAGTGTCCCTTGACTGAAAATCAATATTAGCCATCACACAAAATTAATAAAATTTGCTGTGTAGACTATCTGTGTAGACAGTGACACTATTCCTTTTTTAAATGATATCTCAAATACCAATGAGCCATGTTTAAAGACAAAGTACATAAAACATAGGAATATAGACTTATTCCTTTCCCAGATGTAAGCAGCAATTTGCTAAGAATCCCCAGGACAGGATTATGAACTCCATGTAGAGCAAGGCACAGTGCAGAACCCTTCTGACCCATGTTTTTACTTCATTAAAACAGAATCCTACCCGAGCCACCTCAGCAACTGACAGATGATCTTTTTTACCAAAGAGAAGGAAAGAGGGAGACAGAGAGACAGAAAGACAGAGAGAAGGAAAGGGGGGGGCTCCCTAAGGACCCATTAATATGGAACTTACAAACTCAACGAACTGTAAACATGGCTTTCAGTCAATTCTTAAGTGTGGCTCTCCCTCACAAGACTACACTATCCAAAAGTCCTTTCTTTCTAATAATATCTGTGCTAAATTCATGATAAACATCTATTTTTAGCCAGGTGTGGACATATGAGGGAGAGGCAGGTGGATGTCTGGGAGTTCCAGGTCTAGCCTATCTACTACATAGCGAGTTCCAGGTCAGACAGGGTTAGAACATGAGGCTGTGTCTCTCCAAATGGTTTTGTTATTGAAGAGGAGAGACAGAAGCAGAGAGACTGACAGAGAGGAGAGAGAGAGAGAGAGACTCCCTAAGGACCCATTGAAATGGAATTTACAAAATCAACAGAACTGTATACATGGCTTTGTGTCAATTCTTAAGTGTGGCCCTCCCTCACAAGACTACACTATCCAAAAGATCACTCCAAAAACTCTTCTTAGTAAACATCAGGACTAAGAAAGTGGGTTAACAGATACAGTACTCATATTGCAACTACCCCTTTACTTCTGCATTATAAAGCCAGTTGCAACAGTGCATGCCTATAGTCCAGTGCTTTTAAGGCAAGATAAAAGGCAGGCAGCTACCTATGACTCTATGTGTATAGAAAGTAAATAAGGTAGATGTGCCCAGCGGCGGCAGCCGACAGGGCTATTCAGGCCCGGCGGCAGCCGGCAGAGACATTCAGGCCCAGCGGCGGCCCACAGAGGTAGACAGGCCCGGCGGCAGAGACAAGCAGACGCAGGTAGGCCTGCGGCGGCGGCCCGCAGAGGTAGACGGGCCCAGGGACGGAGACAAGCAGACGCAGCTTGGAACAGGAATGCCCCTAACCCCAACATCTGGGGAAGAAGTTATCTCCATGGGTCAGAACCAGAACGAATCTGAACACTCCTTCTGAGGACAACCCAGGGCCCAGCTGCTGATCCTGTGAAACCCAACAACTTGGAGGTGTTGGTGAGACTACCCTGCTCAGCTGAAACCCATCTGGGAGAGGATTCAGATGCCTACAGTTTAAAGTCTGAAGAAACAAGATCAGCTGAGGAGTTGAAAAATGAACAAAACGTGACCTGGGAACATAGAAGAAGGCGCTACCCAGACACCAAACCAGATCACCAGAATCATAAGTATATAATTCACCGATCAAAATCAGCTGCCCCTGAAGAAATAGCCCAATAGCACCAATTTAACCAAGAACCACTACTAAACCAAGACTAAAAATTAGAACAAGAGAGGCACTGTCAGACACAGACACCACCTGCACCGCACAGAGGAAGAGATGAGTAGACGCCAGTACAAAAATACAGGCAACAACATAAAGACCTATATGGCAACATCAGAACCTAGTGATTCTAAACCTGCAAGACCTAAACATACCATGACAGAAGAAATCAACCCTAAAAATGACTTTAAGAAGATGATAGAGGCCCTTAAAGAAGAAATAAAACATTCCCTCAATGAGGAAATAAAAACTTTCCTTAAAGAGGAAATGAAAAACTCCCTTAAAGAGGAAATAAAAACTTCCCTTAAAGAGGAAATGAAAAACTCCATTAAAGAGGAAATAAAAAACTCCCTTAAAGAAATGGAAGAAAAAACGAACAAAAAATGGGAAGAAATCAAATCAAGCCAAGAAAAAGCAATTAAACAGATGAAAGAAACATTCCAAGATCTGAAAAATGAATTTGAGACAATAAAGAAAACACATGCTGAGGGAATGCTGGAAATAGAAATCCTGACTAAACGAACAGGAACTACAGAAACAAGCATAACCAACCGATTGCAAGCGATGGAACAGAGAATCTCTGACGCTGAAGACACGATAGAGAAAATAGATTCGTCAGTCAAAGAAAACAATAAAGACAAAAAAGTCCTAACACAAAATGTCCAGGAAATTTGGGACACCATGAAAAGACCAAACCTAAGAATAATAGGGATAGAAGAAGGAGAAGAATACCAACTCAAAGGCACAGAAAATATATTCAACAAAATCATAGAAGAAAACTTTCCTAACCTAAAGAAAGAAATACTTATGAAGATACAAGAAGCTTACAGAACACCGAATAGGCTGGATCCAAAAAAAATGTCCCCTCGCCACATAATAATCAAAACACTAAACACACAGAATAAAGAAAAAATATTAAGAGCTGCAAAGGAAAAGGACCAAGTAACATATAAAGGCAAACTCATCAGAATAACACCAGACTACTCAATAGAGACTATGAAAGCTAGAAGATCATGGACAAACCTCATGCAGACACTAAGAGACCACGGATACCAACCCAGACTATTATACCCAGCAAAACTCTCAATCACCATAGGCAGAGTAAACAAAATATTCCAGAATAAAACCAGATTTAATCAATACCTGTCCACAAACCCAGCCCTACAGAAAGCACTAGAAGGGAAAATTCAACCAAAGAAGTTAAACACATCCATGAAAAATCAAGCAATAGATAATCCTACACCAACATACACCACAGAAGGACAACACAACACAAACAAAAAAATAACAGGAATTAACAATCATTGGTCATTAATATCCATCAATATCAATGGTCTCAACTCACCTATAAAAAGACACAGGCTAACAGAATGGATAAGGAAACAGGACCCATTCATATGCTGCATACAAGAAACACACCTTAACTCCAAAGACAGACACTAACTCCGAGTAAAGGGCTGGGAAAAGGTTTTCCAAGCAAATGGACCTAAGAAACAAGCTGGTGTAGCTATCCTAATATCTAATAAAATAGACTTCAAACTAAAATCAATCAAAAGAGACCAGGATGGACATTACATATTCATCACGGGAAAAATCCACCAAGATGAAGTCTCGATTCTAAACATTTATGCTCCAAATACAAAAGCACCCACATTCATAAAAGAAACACTACTAAGGTTTAAAACGCACATCAAACCCCACACATTAGTAGTGGGAGATTTTAACACACCACTCTCACCAAAAGATAGATCTACCAGACTGAAACTTAACAAAGAAATAAAGGACCTAACAGATGTTTTGACTCAAATGGACCTAATAGATATCTACAGAATATTCCATCCTAACACAAAAGAATATACCTTCTTCTCAGCACTCCATGGAACCTTCTCAAAAATTGACCACATGCTTGGACACAAAACAAATCTCAACAGATACAAAAAAATTGGAATAACCTCCTGTATCTTATCAGACCACCATGCCTTAAAGTTAGAACTCAATAACAACAAAAATTATAGAAAACCCACAAACTCATGGAAACTGAATAATGCCCACCTGAAACATCAATGGGTCAAGGAAGAAATAAAAACAGAAATTAAAGAGTTCCTAGAATTCAATGAAAATGAAAGTATAACATACCCAAACTTATGGGACACTATGAAAGCAGTGCTAAGAGGAAAATTCATAGCTCTAAATGTACACATAAAGAAGATGGAGCAATCCCATAGCAATGAATTAACAGCACAACTGAAAGCTCTAGAACAAAAAGAAACAAACTCACCCAGGAGAAATAGACGCCAGGAAATAATCAAATTGAGGGCTGAAATCAACGAAATAGAAAACAAGAGAACAATACAAAAAATCAATGAAACAAAGAGTTGGTTCTTTGAAAAAATCAACAAGATAGACAAACCACTAGCCAAATTAACCAAAAGGCAAAGAGAGAGCACCCAAATTCACAAAATCAGAAATGAAAAGGGAGACATAACAACAGACAATGAGGAAATCCAGAGAATCATCAGATCATACTTCAAAAACCTGTACTCCACAAAAATGGAAAACCAGGAAGAAATGGACAATTTTCTGGATAAATACCACATACCAAAATTAAATCAAGACCAGATAAACCATTTAAATAGGCCAATAACCCCTAAAGAAATAGAAACAGTCATCAAAAGTCTCCCAACCAAAAAAAGCCCAGGACCAGATGGTTTCAGTGCAGAATTTTACCAGACTTTCAAAGAAGAACTAATACCAATACTCTTCAAAGTGTTCCACACAATAGAAACAGAAGGAACACTAACAAACTCTTTTTATGAGGCTACAATTACCCTGATACCCAAACCACACAAAGATGCAACAAAGAAAGAGAACTACAGACCAATCTCCCTCATGAACATTGATGCAAAAATACTCAACAAAATATTGGCAAACCGAATCCAAGAATACATCAAGACAATCATCCATCACAACCAAGTAGGATTCATCCCAGGGATGCAAGGATGGTTCAACATACGGAAATCAGTCAATGTAATACACCATATAAACAAACTGAAAGAAAAAAACCACATGATCATCTCCTTAGATGCTGAAAAAGCCTTTGACAAAATCCAACACCCCTTCATGATAAAGGTCTTAGAAAGATTAGGAATACAAGGAACATTTCTAAACATAATAAAAGCAATTTATAGCAAGCCAACAGCAAACATCAAATTAAATGGAGAGAAACTCAAAGCGATAAAACTAAATTCAGGAACAAGACAAGGCTGTCCACTCTCCCCATATTTATTCAATATAGTACTAGAAGTTCTAGCTAGAGCAATAAGACAACAAAAGGAGATCAAAGGGATACAAATTGGCAAGGAAGAAGTCAAACTTTCACTATTTGCAGATGATATGACAGTATACATAAGTGACCCCAAAAACTCTACCAGGGAACTTCTACAGCTGATAAACTCCTTCAGTAAAGTGGCAGGATACAAGATCAACTCAAAAAAATCAGTAGCCCTCCTATACACAAATGATAAAAGGGCTGAGAAAGAAGTCAGAGAAACATCACCCTTTACAATAGCCACAAATAATATAAAATACCTTGGGATAACACTAACTAAACAAGTGAAAGACCTTTTTGATAAGAACTTTAAATCTCTAAAGAAAGAAATTGAAGAAGATATCAGAAAATGGAAGATCTCCCATGCTCATGGATAGGTAGGATTAACATAGTAAAAATGGCAATCTTACCAAAAGCAATCTACAGATTCAATGCAATCCCCATCAAAATCCCAGCACAATTCTTCACAGACTTGGAAAGAAAAATACTCAACTTTATATGGAAAAACAAAAGACCCAGGACAGCTAAAAGAATCCTATACGATAAAGCAACCCTTGGAGGCATCACCATCCCGGACCTCAAACTCTACTATAGAGCTATAGTAATAAAAACAGCTTGGTACTGGTATAAAAACCGACATACGGACCAATGGAATCGAATTGAAGACCCTGACATTAATCCATGCACATATGAACACCTGGTTTTTGACAAAGGAGCCAAAACTATACAATGGAACAAAGAAAGTATCTTCAACAAATGGTGCTGGCATAACTGGATATCAATATGTAAAAGATTACAAATAGATCCATATCTGTCACCATGCACAAAACTCAAGTCCAAGTGGATCAAAGACCTAAACATAAATCCAGTTACACTAAACTTAATAGAAAAGAAAATAGGAAGCACTCTTGAACGCATTGGCACCGGAGACCATTTCCTAAATAAAACACTGACAGCACAGACCCTGAGCACAACCATTAATAAATGGGACCTCTCAAAACTGAGAAGATTTTGCAGGGCAAAAGACACAGTCAATAAGACAAAAAGACAACCAACAGATTAGGAAAACATCTTCACCAAACCCACATCTGACAGAGGATTGATCTCCACAATATATAAAGAACTCAAGAAACTAGACATCAAAGCACTGAACAGTCCAATTAAAAAATGGGCTAAAGAGCTAAACAGAGAATTCACAAAACAAGAACTACAAATGGCTTAAAGAAATGCTCAACATCCTTAATCATCAGAGAAATGCAAATCAAAACGACTCTGAGATACCACCTTACACCTGTTAGAATGGCTAAGATCAAAAACACCAATGACAACCAATGTTGGAGAGGATGTGGAGCAAAGGGAACACTCCTCCACTGTTGGTGGGAATGTAAACTTGTACAACCACTGTGGAAATCAGTATGGCGATTTCTCAGAAAATTAGGAATCGTACTACCTCAAGACCCAGCCATCCCACTCTTGGGCATATACCCAAGGAATGCTGATTTATACCATAAAGATACATGCTCAGCTATGTTCATAGCAGCACTATTTGTAATAGCCAGAACCTGGAAACAACCTAGATGCCCATCAACGGAAGAATGGATGAAAAAAATGTGGTACATATACACAATGGAGTACTACTCAGCAGAGAAAAACAATGAAAGCATGAAATTTGCAGGCAAATGGATGGAACTAGAAAAAAAATCATCCTGAGTGAGGTAACCCAAACCCAGAAAGACAGTCATGGTATGTACTCACTCATAAGTGGATTCTAGATATAAAATAAAGGACAATCAGACCACAACCCATAGAACCATAGAGGCTATATATATAGCATGGAGGTCCCTAGGACGACTGTGGCATATAATAAATTTCAGTTTTACTCAATTATTGAAAAAAAAATAGCCAAATGAATGGAAACACATGATACTATGAACCAATGGCTGAGGGGCTCCCAGCTGGATCAGGCCCTCTGAATAGGTGAGACAGTTGATTGGCTTGATCAGTTTGGGAGGCATCTAGGCAGTGGGACCAAGTCCTGTGCTCATTGCATGAGTTGGCTGTCTGAAACCTGGAACTTATGCAGGGACACTTGGCTTAGTCTGGGAGGAAGGGACTGGACCTCCCTGGACTGAGTCTACCAAGTTGATCACAGTCCTCGGGGGAGGACTTGTCCTGGAGGAGGTGGGAATGGAGGGTGGGCTGGGGGTAAGGGTAGGGCGTGGGAGGGGGGAGAATAGGGGAACCCATGGCTGATATGTAGAACTGAATGATACTGTAAAATAAAAAATATATATCACAAAAAAAAACAAAAAAAAAGAAAGTAAATAAACACAGATCTCACGACTTTCAACTCAAAGTGACCCTTAAACTGTTGTTTCTGACACTCTAGCTACTGATATTTCTCTAAGAGAGGCTCCATGTTCTAGAGCTCTCTCTGCAAAAGGAGGTGATCTATGCAGATCCTGCTATAGCTCTGCAGCCTTCATGCTCCCTTGTGTTTTCAGGCAAACCCAGCCCCAGTGATGCCCACACAAAAAACACTGTAGAAGAATAATTTAATGTCTATTCCAACCACATAATGTCACTAGATGTGAATTCTGCCCTATCCACCTGCCCCAAAACCATGCAAACCAAGATACCTCTGTAGCTCAGAGCTTCCTTTTGTCCCCTGAAACTGACCTTCACTGAATCACATCACAGTGGCTGGCAGTACCAGAAAGCTAAAAGCATTCTAATCATGTATTGCTGAAGGATGATCCCCATCACTCCCTTTCTACCATTTTCTAAACTGTCTGTATCATTTATAAGACAAAACCTAAAAGGAAAAAGTAAACATCCAGAACTTGTAGAAACCAGAACTTCAGTTTTCCAATCTGTCTTCCCAGACTCCCACTATCACAGAAGCAAAGCCTATGTGTGCACACTGGACAGTGATATTACAAGCATCATAGCCTCCCATGCCAGGGTGCCAGAGCCTTCTCATGCCCAGGGAATCCATACTCCCTGGATCAGTAAGGATCAGAGGAAAAGGGCCACTGCCCAGGTTACTACAAGGACCAACAGAAACAGTCTGGCTCATGGTCTATCCCAGTCCCAGCAGTTCAGACTCTGACAGCTCAGCCAACCTGCTCTTCCTGGACAGTGGCCCCCACACTCACCATGGCATAGCTATGGTATTCCTTAGAGCTCCCTATATCAGAAGCAGAGGAGAATCCCAAAGAGAACTTGGAAGTTACCTCCCACTGGTGCTACTGATGGCTAAGTCTTCCCAAAGCTCCTCATTAGTTAGGACCACCCAGTTGGACCTCAGGACATTAGCAGTTACCCTACTGGGTGAGTGGAGATCCAATGACGCAAACAGCACAAGCCTTCCCAGCTCTGCCCTTCCACACTAGAGTTGGACAGGTATCTAGTCTGAGAAACTTGTAGTTTAGAGAATATTCCATTCTCTAGAGCACTTCCTATTCCTGTTTCAAGGTACTGGGTCCTTTGCATGCACATTCCATTACACACTCAATGCCCAGTGAAGCCAACCCTTTGCTTCAGAGCTGGGAGGTCCTGATGCCAAACAAAGGTCACATTCAAACAGTAACTGTTGTGGAAGCTGAAACAGGTCATGGATTAGAACACAATGAAGGGTCTATGGGAGGGCTTGGAGCCAGGAAAGAGATAGTGGAAATGAGGAAATAATAATCCCATAAAATTATGTTGGAAAGTTGAAACAGGCTTTATGGCCATGTGCTCCAGAGACTAGGGATGTGTACTTAGCACACTAAATATTACTCATGCATTTCTCCCAGGCTGTACATCTGAAACCTGGAAAAGAGTCACGTTAGGCAGGGCCACACCATTTTATCCAGTTCGTTTATTTAGGTTGAACTGGTGTAACTACTGTAATTTTGTTTCACAAAAATTCAGTTCTTTATCCAGATTCTTGATTGTCTGGTCTGTGGAACAGAGAAATGACCAGTCAGGACATTTATGGAATGTCTAAAATCAATGACCTCACTACTCATTGCTACTGTCAACTCCTGTCACAGCAGGAAAGCTTTCACCTCCTTCTTGCCAACCCTTCTGTGCTGTGACTACACCTGCTTTACAGTGAGTCAGTGAACTCAACTCTTACACAGGGCCCACTTCATCTGTAATTTCACAATGAAATCTAGAGAGGTTGAGGGTACTCATTCACTGAACTATTTTCCATCTCACTGACCAGTCAAGGCCCAGAGTGGAAGGATTTGCAGGACTGTCTTCCCAGCACTGGGCAGCAGAGGCAGGATTTGGTGTTCAAAGCAATTCTCAATTATGTAGTATGAGACAAACTTGAGCTACAGGAGACATTGGTCTAAACCAGTGGTTCCCAACCTTCCTAATTCTGTCATACTTTAATACAGTCTTTTATGAGGTGGTGAACCCAACTATAAAATTATTTTCACTGCTACTTCATAACTAAAATTTTGCTACTGTTATAAATTATAATAAAAAATATCTGTGTATTCCAATGGTCTAAGGCTACTGCTGTTAAAGGGAGCCTCTACCCATCATGTTGAGAACCATTGCTCTATAAAGGTATATAAATAAATAGCACCTAAGAAAAATTGGAAAGAAATTCTTAATGGCTAGGAAACATTGGAAAACAGATTAGAGCTATAATACATTTAAAGAAAGTGAAATTGAAAAAATGATACCACTAATTGACTTTTTAAAATGATAGAAATAACTGGAAGAACACTTAGCAGTACTGACTTTGCAACAGAGTAGGCACTTCCCTGCTAGAGAGAATGCCATTCATAAGACACTGCATGACTTTCCCATGTAAAGTGTCAGCTGCTGGGTGCTATAAGCTGACACATGGAGTTAAAGCCAATGGCCTGTGTCTCAAACCTCTGAGCTGACTTAACTGTGTTAACCAGGAATGTACATATCTGCACAGGGGAGTTCCCTAACTGGAAACTGAAGACTCAGTACTTCAAGTTACCCTCCCTAAATTGTACACCCACCAATTCTATCTATCTTCATTCACATGGAAGGAATAATACCAGGAATTAAATTACACAGAAAGTCACTCCCCCTGCCCAGCGGGTCCTTTTTTATGATGAAGACCTCTGCAGCTCACTGCCTTAAACTCCAGCCCATGGTCTAGCTATTGCCTAGTCTGTTTCCCCATGCAGTATAAACAGGACACTGTTTCTCCTCCTCTTCTGGTCTTAAGGGAGATGCCATGATCCACACACAAATACTTTCCTGTTACTGCAATGGACAGTCCACTATGTGACTCAAAGTGGTTACTTTAGAACTCTGTGGTGCTACAGACCTGCAATACAAGAATTCATGGTGCTGGCTGGGCAGTGGTGGCCCATGCCTTTAATCCCAGCACTCGGGAGACAGACTTTTGCCGGCGGATATCTGTGATTTCCGAGGCCTCCTTGGCCTACAGAGGGAGTTCTAGGAAAGGTGCAAAGTTACACAGAGAAACTCTGTCTCGGGAAACCAAAAAAAAAAAAAAAAAATTCATAGTGCTTGGTCAGGACAGTAGTAAGGGGAATGCCCTGTGGGGATACAGACAGGATTCAAGTCCTCCTCAATCTACATCAGAGAATTTGACTCAAAAACACTTTACAAAAAGACTGGAAATGCAGCTGTTCTAGACGATGATGACAACACACAAGGACTTAATGTTGGTTGTGCCCCTGTGAGCAGCATGTTAGAGGCCGGTTCTTTGGCAGGGGGGCAGGGAATGGGGGGACCCTTTTGGCTGGCTGTAAATTACATTTTCTCCTTTGTTATGGGAATGTTCCTGGATGGCTGGTTAGTCCTTGGGAACAAGTATTTACATCTTATCATATTAATCTCTAAAAGGCACGGTTAGCATACATATCTTAGGGATATCTGAGAGACAGCCCTCCCTTAGCTTAATTCTACTTTGTGACTTAATGTCTCCTAAGAATGGGTAAATCACTATACCATCAATTCTATTACCATCAATTCTACTCTTCTACATCACAGTTTAGCAGTGGAATGCTACTCTACACAGGACTTGTCCTTTACCAGCTCCACAAATTAACTACAGATGGATCCTAAACCTAAATGTTGAAAATGCAGAACTGCTTAAAGATTCTACAGAGACCAGGGCTCTCCAAGTTTGGCAAATCTGCCTTCCATAGTGACAATACAAGCATTACAGGCCCCAGCACTTCACAGTGACATCAACAACAAGGGTATTTGTGAGTCTTGTTCCCAATGCTCTGCACAGACACAGATGCTTTGCCCACAGAGAGAAGTTATTCAGAGGCTTCAGCCACAGCCCAAGGAGTTGCAAGGGCCACGTAGGACACGCAGGATCAAAAAGGAATACACGCGTAACACCCAGGACGAGGAAGGAACATGTGGAATTCGCAGGCTCGCACAGGACCAGGCAGGACCACACTGAATTCTGCCTCTGGCCACTGGCTCCCACCCTCCTCGGGAGGACCCACCACCCGGTTCCGGCTCAGCCGGACGCTCCTCCCAGTCTGGGGAAAGCAGCCCCTCGCTCACCATGGCCGGCCACTCCTCCCGGTCTGGGAACAGAAGCCCCTTGCTCACCATGGCGCAGCTGCCAAGTACTCAACCCACAGCAGAGCGCACGGGGTACAGCACAAGAAGCCAACTTCCTACTTCCTCATCCTAAGAGCTGAACCAGACGTCTAGCGCCAGGAGGAAGAACACTCCCATCTGACTGGTGAGTCCGCTCGACTCCCTGATTGGCTAGTGAGGCCTGAGTGACAGGACCGGGTAAGCTGAAGGGAAACAGTCCAATGGTTCCCAGCCCTGGCTTCTTCCACCTGAAGCACAAACCTATCCTAGATTGGCTGGAGATTTTAGCCAAATTCCACAGCAAGTCTCTAGTTAATATAAACCAATGGGTTCAGTTTTAAAAGAAAGTATACATTTTCAGAAGGACGCTAATCTGACAATATTGCACAAGAGGAACACAAGATATCTCTAGAACATTATAAAAAAAAAAAAAAAAAAAAAAACTCCACAGTGGCTGGGACTGATTACCACAGCCCAGGTGTGGAAAGAGATGGCTCTCAGGATCTGAAGAAACCCTTCCCAAAGGCCCTGGTCCCAGACTTTTACCAGCTCTCCCAAGCATATTCCTAGTTTTTGAGAAGGAACTCCCCCGCCCCGCCCCACCCCTATACATCAGGGCCTTAGAGAAACCTCCCAAGGCTTAGACAGGTTGCAAAACTGAGAGAGGCATAGTTTCTCAAGAGAGACTCCCTAAGGACCCATTCAAATGGAACTTACAAAGTCAACAGAACTGTAAACATAGCTTTGTGTCAGTTCTTAAGTGTAGTGCTCCCTTACCAGACCACACTATCCAAAAGTCCTTTCTTTCCGCTAATATCTGTGTTAAATCCATGATAAACATCTCTTTTTAGCCAGGTGTGGTCACATGAGGCAGAGGCAGGTAGATGTCTCTCAATTCCAGGCCTAGCCTATCGACTACATAATGGTTCCCAGGTCAGACAGGGTTAGAAAGTGAGACTGTGCCTCAAAACAGACCCACTCCCAAACTCTCTACTCAATAAACTTTGGGGCTGAGAAAAATGGGTTAACAGATAAAGTACTCACCTTGCAACTATCCCTTTATAAAGTCAGTGGCAACAGTACATGCCTATAGTCGAGTGGTTTAAGGCAAGATAAAAGGCAGGAGAAATCCTGCCAGCTATGAACAAAACTGATAGCAAAATAGAGACCCTGTCTCTAGCATGCTGATGGGAAAAGACCAACAACTAAAGTTATTCTCTGAATTTTCCACCCATCCCATGATACACATGCACACCTTTCCACACACAAATGAACACACAAATACAAACAGTCAGAAGAAAATATATAATAAAATTACAAGTTGAATGATGGGGACACAACTTTAATTCCAATACTTGGAGGCAGAGGCTGGTGGAATTCTGGGAGCTTGGGGATAACCTAGTCTACATTCTGAGTTCAATGACAGCCGCTAATACATAGAGAGAACCTTGAAATAAAATTCATATTCTGGTTTGCATTGACTTATCCTGAAACGCCTTTCCAAAGTGCACTGAGGTGCCCCAGCTTAACCTGAGCAGAGGTCCCTATGAACACCCAGTTTGCAGCAACACAGCATGAGGCTGTGCATCTGAGTCTTTCATCTTTCACAGAACCAGTATTTTTCTGACCATTCTCACTAAATAATTTTAGGAGAGCCTACTTGAGCCATAAATGGGAGTGTAGAGGCAGGAAGACCACTGGCAGTTTGAAGAAAGCTTGTGCTATACACACACACACACACACACACACACACACACACACACACACATACACACACACACACACACACACACACACACACACGAGGCATGCATGCACACACATGCAACGTAAAAGAAAAACAAAACTAAATAACGAAGAGCACAGCAGATTCAGGACAATATCTCTTGAAGTCATTTCAGGTGTCACCACTGGTTCCTGTCAAATTATTCTCAGAAATGTAGTAGCAAACATGGTAACAGAGCCTTTGAGATAGATAGGTCTACATAGTGAGTATGATAGTAAGACATGTCTTAACACACACACACACACACACTCACAAATATAGTTGAATATAATTTTGCTTATTGTTTGTTACAGGATCTCATTAGAAAGTTCCAGCTGACCTAGAACTCGCTATCCATAAACAGCTCAATAAATGATATATATTGAATATTTTAAATCAAATTCCAGCAAGCATTTCATTATATACCATTGGCTCAGTATTCGAAGTACAGCAATTTTCTATGCAAGAGGGAGCTTCCAAGGAATTTCCTGTATATTTACTTATATTTCAAGAGAACTGGAAGTGGGAGAAATTTTACACTGTTACATTCCTAGGTTGTTTTTCTCCATCTAATCATTCTATTGAAAGACACTAACCCTTCAGGCTTACACTCCCCAAGCCCCAGGAGAATGAGGAACTAAAAAGGAAACTAGTTCCAAGGACAACCTCACTCAGCCATTATTCAACCACCCCTGCAACAATGTTGCTCTGGCTTTCCTGGAACTCATAACATAGCCCAGGCTGGCCTAAAACTCCCAGAATTCTGCCTGCCTCTGACTCCCAGGTACTGAAAAAGAAGATGTGTGCCACATCATCCAATTTGTAATTTTATTGTTTATTCACTATGGTTGCTTTATGTATGTGCTCATTTCTGTGTGGGTTCATGTGTGCCATGGGATGGGTGGAAAAGTCAGAGGACAACCTTCAGTGTTGGTCCTGTCTCTTCACCATGTGTGGTGAGACAGGGTCTCTAGTTTACTATCAAACACACATAGGATTGTAGGGTTTCTCCTCTCTGCCTCCTATGTTGCCTTAAAAGCATTGGATTATAAGAATGCAATGTTGCAACTGGCTTTATAATGCAGAATTTAAGGTATAACAACTCAGGTTCTCAGTTGCCAGGTGAGTACTTTGTCTGCTAACCCATCTTCTCAGGCCTGACCTTTAAGTAGAGATTTTTGGAGTGAGTGTGTTTTGGGACATAGTCTCACTTTCTAAACCTGGGTGCTAACTGCATCTGTGCTGTAGCTTTTCAATTCTTTGCCAAGTAATGCCCATCTCTATCATGAGAGTTGTCTATGTTAATATATTTTAATTTCCTTGTTCATAATGCTCTTAGTGCTCTTTTAAGCGGAAAAATAACCTTTATAAGACTTTTATTGTAAGGGAACATGCATTTTGCATTAATTAAATATATGTTACTAGATCATGGTCAGGGATATTTGACTCCAGAATTAACTTTTAAAATTTGAAATGTAAAATATCCTCCACAGTTAATGAATTTGAACCCTGGATCCCAAGTTGGCAGTGGTATTTGCAGTTGTTCAATTATTAGGAAATGAAGCCTCCTTTGAGAAATGTATTGCTGTGGACATTCAAGTTTACACCTGTCAGAAATTTCTATTTGCTCTGATTCCTAATCTTGGACCCAATTCTGGAGCTAGACTCCCAACACTGTTTCCAAGTCTTTCCCATCATAATGGAGTATTTCCCTGTGGAACTTAAGCTATAACCTACCTTTCATTCCTTACATTACATATTGTCAGTTACTTTGTTGCTGCAAGGAAGACAGTAACTCAGACAACTCTCTCATGTTCCCTTATAGGACAGAAGTATATGTTTGTGTCACTAATTTTTGAATCAATGTCAGGACTCATAAACAACCCTCTCATTGGTATAATTCAATGAGATTATAAACCAAATCAGTGTAATGTACCAGTTTATACCCAATTATTTAGTTGTATGGTTCTTGTGGAATTGTCCTTAGAGACAATTTTGAGCTGTCATGTGAGTACTTTGTTTGGAGCTGGTCTTGTCTTCGGATGTAGCTAAAGGAGATATTTGCAAAAGGCAGATACCCAATTCAAATGCTAAAAAAGGGAGCAGGGATCTCACAGCAGAAGTTGCTAGTGATTTGAATGTTCCCAGGTAGCCACCCTCATCTTTCTAGGTGAGCTCCTAGGTAAAACTGCAAAGTTTTTAGGCAGAGGAACTCATAACTGTTGTTTTGAGGCATTTGCTGTTTTGTATTTTAAAAACTATTTATATTGGTCATTATCAGAATGATGGAGGTTGTTGATATTATAAATTGTTCCTGTTTGTAATAGAAATAGGAACAGGTTTTGGTCTCTTGGTAAGAATTGTGGTAATTGCAATCAAAATGGCAAAGACCCACTAATCAAGGGACAACAAATGCTGGAGAGGAAGTGGGGAAAAGAGAAACGTTATGAACAAGAAGGCGGATGTGCATAGTTAGTATAACAAATGTTATACTTTATTATGCTGGTGGTCATCACACTGAAAGACCATAACCCTTCAGGCTTACACCCCCCAAGCCCGAGGAGAATGAGGAACTAAAAAGCTAGTTCCAAGAGCAAACTGACTCAGCCATTACTCAACCACCCTTACCACAATGTATGGAGATTTCTGTTAAGATATGTTGCTCAACTGTGACTGGAATAATTGCAAGTGTTCCAGGAAAGACCACTGTAACCTTTGTGTAACCTTCAATCCCACCCTGATACTTCCTTAGGTTCCCAGAAAAATTGTGCATGTGGATGTGATTGTACCTACCCTGTGATTAGGCCCTTCTGAGCCATGGGAGCCAGGTCCTCTCGGGGCTGCGTGGGAGTCAGCAGTCCTAGGCAGAGTTCGGCATGTCCTGCCCAGTCCTGTGTGGCCCTGCGCGTCCCACATGTGCCTTCCTGGTCCTGTGTATCCTACATGATCCTTGCAACTTCCTGGGCTGGGGCAGCAGTCTCTGAATAACTCACCTCCTTGGGCTGTGTCTGTGCAGAGCATTGGGAACAAGACTTAGAAATATCCTTGTTGTTGTTGTCACTGTGAAGTGCTGGCTCCTGTAGTCCCTGTATTGTCGCCTTGGAAAGCAGATTTGCCAAACACGGAGAGCCTTGGTCTCTCTAGTATCTTTCAGGAGTTCTGCACGTTTAACATTTAGGTTACAATTTGTCTGTTGTTAATCTCCTGGAGCTTGTAAAGGGCATCTCCTATGTAGAGTAGCACTCCACTGCTAAAATATGATATAGAAAAGTAGAATTGATAGTAATACAATTGACGATATAAGGATTTACCCATTTTTAGGAAACATTAAGTCACAAAGTAGAATTAAGCTAAGAGAGGGCTGTCTCCCAGATATCCCTAAGATAAGTAGTGCTCTAGCTGATGTACCCAGAGTTCCCCAAAGACCATCAAGAGACCAAATTCCATGCAAAAGCAGAGTCTTGTTATTCTTGCTAGTTAACTAGGGCCTCTTCATTCACATGATGCAGCAGCAGAGCAGGAGAGACCCTGAGTAGCAATGGGGCAGTTTTTATTGGGTAAAGCGAGAAGGGGTGTTGTCAAGGAGGTGAAAGCTTTCCTGCTGTGACAGGAGTTGACAGTAGCAATGAGTAGTGAGGTCATCGATTTTAGACATTCCATAAATGTCCTGACTGACCATTTCTCTGTTCCACAGACCAGACAATCAAGAATCTGGGTAAAGAACTGAATTTTAGTGAAACAAAATTACAGTAGTTACACCAGTTCAACCTAAATAAACGAACTGGATAAAATGGTTGTGGTCCTGCCTAACGTGACTCTTTTCCAGGTTTCAGATGTACAGCCTGGGAGAAATGCATGAGTAGTACTTAGTGTGCTCTAGTACACATCCCTAGTCTCTGGAGCACATGGCCATAAAGCCTGTTTCAACTTTCCAACATAATTTTTTGGATTATAATTACCTCATTTCCACTATCTCTTTCCTGGCTCCAAGCCCTCCCATAGACCCTTCATTGTGTTCTAATCCATGACCTGTTTCAGCTTTAACAACAGTTACTATTTGAATGTGACTTGTGTTTGGCGTCAGGACCTCCCAGTTCTGAAGCAAAGGGTTGGCTTCACTGGGCATTGAGTGTGTAATGGAATGTGCATGCAAAGGACTCTGTGCTTTGGAAGTGGAACAGGAAGCACTCTGGAGAATGGAAGATTCTATTTATTAAACTACAAATTTCCCAGACTAGTGTCCTGTCCGACCCTATTGTTGAAAGGCAGAGCTGGGAGGGTTTGTGCAGTTAGAGACATTTGATCTCAGCTCACCCAATAGGGTAACTGCTAATGTCCTGAGGTCCAACTGGGTGGTCCTAATTAATGAGGAGCTTTGGGAAGGCTTAGCCATGAGGAGCACCAGTGGGAGGGAGCTTAGAGGTTATTTCCAGGATTCTCTTCTGCTTCTGCTGTAGGGGGCTGTAAGGAAGACCACAGCCATGGTATGGTGAGTGTGGGGGCCACTGTCCAGGAAGAGCAGGTTGGCTGAGCTGTTAGAGTCTGAACTGCTGGGACTGGGATAGACCATGAGCCAGACTGTTTTTGTTTGTCCCTGTGGTCACCTGGGCAGTGGCCCTTGGCCTCTGAGTCTTAGTGAGTGTGAATTCCCTGGGGATGAGAAGGTTTCTGCCACCCTGGCATGGGAGGCTATGATGCTTGTAATGTCACTGTCCAGTGTGCACACACAGGCTTTGCTTCTGTGACAGTGGGAATCTGGGAGGACAGATTGGAAAACTGAAGGTCTGGTTTCTACAAGTACCGGATGTTACTTTTCCCTTTCAGGTTTGTCTTATAAATGTTACAGAGAGTTTAGAAAATGGTAGAAAGGGGGTGATGGGGATCATCCTTCAGCAATACATGATTAGAATGCTTTTAGTTTTCTGTTACTGCCAGCCACTATGGTGTGATTCAGTGAAGGTCAGTTTCAGGGGACAAAAGAAAGCTCTGAGCTACAGAGGTATCTTGGTTTGCATGATTTTGGGCAGGTGGATAGGGCAGATGCCACATCTTGTGACATAATCTATGTGGATGGAATCAGACATGAAATTATTCTTCTATAGTGTTTTCTGTGTAGGCATCATTGGGGCTGGGTTTGCCTGAAAACACAAGGGAGCATGAAGGGCCACAGAGTTGTAGGAGGATCTGGAGAAGTTAACCGTCTTTGCAAAGATCATGGTACCTCTATGGAAGGAGTATCAGGAGTCAGAGGGCAAAAACATAGCAGTTTAAGGATTACTATGAGCTAATTTTGTAAAACTTGTGAAGGCTGGGATTATTTAATTTCTATACACATGGAATCATAGGTAGGTGGGTAACATTGGTCAAGATCATACTTTTCCTGACTGAGTTTCCTTTGGTCTTTTGATTAAAATTTTGCTATATTTTCCTACTTTTGTTCTTTGCTTTTTCTCTCCATCCTCTTTAGTCTTTCACAAATGTACACATTCTTGATTGTTGCAGCTTTTTGGGTAAATATGGAAGTCACATTGTGTCAATGTGTGTACTATCTTTTCCTAATCCCATTGAGAATTCTGAGTGTTTTGACTTTGCATGTAGCTTTGAAATCAGCTTTCCTATTTAAATTGTTGGGTATTGTCTTTGGATTTTGTTCAATGTATGGTGCAAGTTTACCATACACAGCATCTTAATATTGATGCATCATGTTCCCAAGGATCATTTATTTACTTCTTTATTTAGTTAGTCATGTTCTTGTTCATGTGTGAAAGATTTTGGTTTATTGGATAAACAGTATTATCTCCGAGTTCCTGTCCCAACACCCATGTTGGGCGTTTCATAACCGCCTACTCCTCCAGATTCAGGGTAACTGACACCCTCTTTTCTTGTGTGTCACCTGTACACTCATGGAAGCCATTCTCTTGAACATACGCTGTACTCATAAAAAATGGGGATACATTATCTTTAAAAGTTCTTATGACTCATAAAGCAATTAGAGCAAGACAAATTGCTTTAGCTGTACAGTACAAATCATACTGTTTCTTTCAAAATCTGTGATCATGCATTTTATTTGAGAAAGTTTCCATTTCCTCACTCTGATGCAGACTTACATCCAATCATCAATCATAGGAAACAAAATGGTTTCTAAGTGATCCTAACTTTGATGAGCAAGAAGGTTGATATGCATAGTTAGTATAACAAAAGCTATATTTGTTTATGGTCATCACACAAGGTTCACCCTCTAAATTCCTAAATATGTTCCTTAGTCTATTTCCTGAAGGGTACTCACCTATGTGATATATCCTAGTTGAAGTTCAGTTCCAGTCTCTAGCAGAAGTCTCTGATTCAATGGTCAGAATTCTGGAGGAGATGCTCTAGCTGCAAGACTGATCAAGGTGATGTCTCTTCAGATGTGCAGAGCAGAGCATTGTTCTTGGTATGTGCTTATATACTGTCCAGTGGTTTTCCTGGGGTCTTAGGATTGTATGGTTATCTTAAATGAGTGATATTATGGAGTTCTGGTTATCAGGTACAGCCTTCGGTGTATTGGGGTTCCTGACTAAGCAATTTTTACATGTCTAAAAGACATATTTGTTCTTTTAATACTATTCTCATTACCTTCCATCCCCTGGTCCTTGTGGCATACAATAAATATTCCAATTACTAATAGACAAATAAATGCGGGAATATAAATCTCAGGCACTAAAACGCACAATCATTAAGCAAAATGGTCAAATCAATATAGATTACAGGATGCTGTTATGATCTCTGTTATGTACAGATTTCCCCAAATTCATATTTTCTCCAGGGTTTGTATGCATCAAGTTTAGAACACATTCAGAAAGAAAAGGAAATGCAATCATTTTCAGTCAAAAGTGTTTTAAAGGGAGGCATAGCAGGGTTGGAGCTGTTGGACTCGGAGCTAAACCAATCATAGTAGAGCATCATCCTTTCTTGCTTAGTGTCAAGTAGGAGCATGCATGGTTTATAGCTACGGGAGAGGTAGTAGTTCTTCTTTTATTAATGAAAAGAGCAACCAAGAGTCCAGTGAGATTCATAATTAGCTTCTAATGTTGTTTCTCAGTTTTTTGTATGTTAATATGAAAAAGCAAATGATGAAGCACCAGGAAGTCTGTTGAGTCTCCAGAGGCATCCATCTCTGGTCCATGACCAATGTATCTATACCTTCTCTTTTGGCAAAAATGACAGTGATGTTGTGGAGTGTGGGGCATTTACCCACCAACCCCACAGGTCCCCAGAGTTTTCTTCAGTGTGAACAGCAGGAAATATTAGATAGAAGGATTTATATTGCAGAGATAAACAGATAGAAAATAAAGGATAGGCTTGAGAGGGCCTGGAACCTATTCCAAAGGGCCCCTACTGTCTCTGCCCCAGGGTATTTATAGAGACGCCAAGGTGTGGAGCAAAAGACACCCCCCCTCCCCCCGCAGCACAGCCAAGTGCAGACCATCTCAGACACCTGTACTCAGGCCTGTGGTCCTAATCATCCTCTATTCGGACATGCTAGGTAAAGCCACAAGGAACCTGAAAGGGGGCTCCCACAGGTCCCCCTTTCTTAATATATAAAAAATAATTAATTATTAATGGTTACAGCAATCTCTATAGCTGTTACATCTCCCAGTATGGGAGTAGAGGATGATAAAGATGGCATTTCTCTTTTGAATTAGGTCCAAGGTGATTGCAGCAGTCTTAGCTGCCTGAAGCCCTTTCTAAACCAAAAACTCTTAAGGCAACTACAAACTTAAAGAATTGCTATTAACCAGTTAACATAAATATTGCTATACATGCTTACAACACAAAGCAAATTCTTAACAGAACCATTTGAATTAGCATATATGGTGCTATATACACTTAACAATTTTCTCTGTCTCACAACTTTAACTCTTAATCATTTGAATTTTTTGCTAACAGAACATAGGATAAACTTTGATGTATTCACATCAAACTTAAATATTTCCTTAACTCCACAAAAACAGGGTGCATTAATATCAATAGGTTAAACATAATTTCTGCAAACATAATTCAACCTTAATTCACTCATAACTCTTTTTTCTTTATAATTTTTTTTAAATCTCAAACCTAGTTAGAAAACAACCCAAACTTATACAATTCCTACAAACCCATATTGTAAAGTGAAATTCTCAATCAGAAGCAGTTTCTTAATCAAACGCTTTACACTTTAAAGGTAGTCTCTTAGTATACCCCATTTGCATTTCATACTAACAAAATATGACATTAATCCACTCAAACAACAAGAAAATATTTTTAAACTAAATACTAAAGAATATTAACTCTCCCTTTTCTTTATAATTTTTTAAGCAAAATCTCAAGCCTAGTTATAAAACCCAATCTTTTCCTTTTAAACATTACCATTTGTAACACAAAACCATTCCATAAGTAATTCCATTTTTACATAAACAGTTCCATAAAATAATTCATGAATCACCAGTTAATAAAGCATATATGCATACACAAAATTGCATCTTTAGTCTAGAAACAATAAATTTCTTCATTTAAACAGTTCCATTTTAACCCAATTACAGAAAACAGTTTCTAGGTAATTACTATAAGTAAACTCAAAATCCCATTGCAATGAAATCTATTGTTCATTTCATTAAGTCCCAAAATTCAAATGATAAATTCTGATATGAGCCTTCCAAATACGAAGAAATCCATAAAAAAATCTTTTTGTAGTTTTATTTCATTATTTTAAGTTCAAAAAGTTAAAAAAAAAAAAAAAGTAAATTCTGGTATCAGTCTTTCACTTCCAAATATGAAGAGACGTTTTACAACCAAAACTTTTTGCTGTTAACAATTTTAGTTCAAACAAGTGTCTCTGCACCCTTTATTCTTAAGCCAGAGACTGTTGTAGATATCACTCTATATAAATAAAACACTGATGGCCAGTGACCAGGCAAGAAGTATAGGCGGGACAAAGAGAGAGGAGAATTGGGGAAACAAAAAAAAAAAGGAGGGGAGACACTACAGTCACCACCAGGACAAGCAACATGTAAAGACGCTGGTAAGCCACCAGCCACGTGGCAAGGTATAGATTTATAAAAATGGGTTAATTTAAGATATAAAAACAGTTAACAAGAAGCCTGCCACGGCCATACAGTTTATAAGTATTATAAGCATCTGAGTGATTATTTTATACGTGGATTGTGGGACTGCGGGGTTTGGTGGAACCTGGAGAAAAGCCCTCCAGCAACAAGAGACCTTTTTAGTTACAGTAGTATTCTAAACCGCACCGTTTTTTGATGTTAGCTCAGGTTTTTCTGTGTTGTGTTGATTTTCCATGGATCTTAGCTTCAGATGCCTTGTGCTGGTTCTGAGTCTGCCATTCTTAGCTTCTTAGCGGCTTCTGTAGCTTTTGAAACCATTCAGACTGCCTACTTTGCAATCTACTAGGACACTAACCTTCTGTGTCTTGGGTTCTTTCACCATATACATTAAGCATAGATTCACAATCAACATTTACACTTTTTCACAAACTCACATAACATGTGCTTAAGCATAAACTCACTCAACATTTACACATTTTTACAAACTCACATATAACATATTAACATCTACTTATTTATGTACTTCTTATCTTATTTCTTATTTAAACTTACATTTACAACTAGTATCTTCCTTCCAAGCTTATTACTACATGTCTTAAGACTACCTTAGATACTTCTTGCAAGCTTATATTCTTAAAGGAACTCTATGAATCTATTTTACAAACTTATATAGGCCTACCATTAGCATATATCTAATTTAGCAAACACCCAAAGATTTCTTAACACAGAGATCTAACAAGACAGAATAATTTCTACAAACTCACATATCTTATTTTCATCTTTTTCTACTTCTTACTCTTAATTATCATCACTATCTCTATTAGATTCTCTTAACTAGACAGGAAGTACGTACATCATTTCTAAAGTTTAGAGTTTATAGTCAGCTTTGCTATACAACACTGGGATTTAGTGAGTGTTGTCTTTAGAGTTGAGATACTTGTTGCTAGGGGATTGTAGCATTCTCGGATGAAGCCACACCCCTAAGTTGCCAGTTCTCTCAGCCATTCCAGAACTGGCAGAGATGCACTGTCAGAGGTAGATGGTTTTTAACTAGAGGCTGTACCTTCACCCAAATTCATAATAGCTCCCCTAAGTGATTCAATTCAGACAAACATTTCTATTACAGCAGTACTTTTGGTTTGTTCTACCGAAAAACTTCACTTCACTCTGAGAGTGAAATTACTGCATTTAGCTGCTGTAAAGCTCTTCGCCAATACTGCACAGCTATTAGGTGATATAAAGTATTTTTCTAAAGGAGCTAGTAAAGCCAAAAGTGGCACAGCTCAGAACTCTCTTTCCTCACTTATTGCACTAACCAATGACAAAACCTCAGAAACACTAATCGGGCTACTTTCATTCTGGTTCCTTTATAGGAACGTCATTGCAGCCGACCTTCCTTAGTTCCATGCTCCTTACCAGATGCTCTGGCAACCACCCAGCTTCATTCTCCTGTTGTGAAAAAACACAAACATGTCCTCGACCCAATATTAAAAAAGGATCAGGACCCTTCCATTATCCTGAGCAGGGATCTTTCCATTTCACTAGAGCAAAAGTCGCTTGGGTGCCACTGTGCGAAAATCTATCTGTGGCAGATTGTTCATAGACATCCATATTCAAAAAGTTCAGAACAAAAAGCATGATGTAATGCATTATGTGACCATTGAGGGTAAATTTCTTTCTTTTTTCTTTTTATTTTTTGAAGTTGTATTTTAAGACTGCTATGAGCCTTTTCTACAATACCTTGTCCCTGAGGATTATAAGGAATACCTGTTTTATGTACGATTTCCCATTGGATACAAAATTGTTGAAATGCCTTACTACTATATCCAGAACCATTATCAGTTTTAATAATTTTTGGTATACCCATATATGAAAAACACTTCAAGCAGTGCATAATGACATGTTTTGTAGCTTCACCAGGTTGTGCACCAGTCATTAAAAA
Organism: Peromyscus leucopus; assembly: GCF_004664715.2. Taxonomy (NCBI): domain Eukaryota; kingdom Metazoa; phylum Chordata; class Mammalia; order Rodentia; family Cricetidae; genus Peromyscus; species Peromyscus leucopus. Next base: position 17,225,705 of record NC_051068.1, on the reverse strand, counting down.
TCCTGAATAAATGTCAATGGTCACATGAACGTATTTTAATTTGTGAAATTCGGTAATATGCATGACATCCATTTGCCATAGATGACTGGGAAGAAGATCTCAAGGGTTTACCCCAAGTGAGGGACAGGAAAATATTTTGGACATACCCCCACATCGTTTAACTATTTGATGAGCTGCTTCTTTGGTAAGATTGAATTGCTTTCTCTTAAGTTTTCGCTATTTTGGTGAATAACATGTGACTGTTGAGCCATTTCCACTTGGGATAATGCTCAGCCATTGCATTACCCCTCAGCTAAAGGACCAGGAAGATTGAAGTGAGCTCTAATATGGCCCACAAAACATGGAGGCTTTCTTTTGTGAATAGCGTCTTGAATTTGTTAAAACATTTTGACTTGATTGTTGTCAGTTCCAATATTTTCACCAAAACTGTTACTATTCAAAGGAGTCAAGAACATAGATGTTCTTTCATGAAACATATCCTTCATTAATGTAATACCTCAGTAAAACCCCCCACTCTATCCCCTACAGACAAAGAGAAGCTTAAACCAGGATTACTAAGTGTAGATAAGAACTTAGACTGCTTTTCCCCAGGAGGCTGTATCTGCTACAGGGACTTTGGAAAACACAGTCAGGATATTCAACCAAAAGACTAAAAAGGGAGGCGGGTTAAAATAAATTATATGGTCTGTGCCTTTAAGAACTAGCCTCCAACCTCCCTGCTGTGAGTGAGAGATTTGGAAGAGCCTCCCTGGAGGCTTATAAACTTAGAAAACAACTTACTTTTGCATTCTGTAACTAAAGTCACCAGTGGTGGCTTTGGGGATCTAGGCACAAGACCCTCACTCTATTGTCTCAAAAAGGGGGCCTTAGACAAAGATATCTCAATATAGATAGACCCAGGCCAGTTTCAAGTCCCCAGAAATTATGGCGCCAGCCCCAGGAACAAAAGAACAAAGTCAGGATGTCTGATGGTAACTAATTAGTCACAAAATACCCCTCTCTGGAGATAACATGACCAGACCCCTGAGATGAGTTGTAAAACTCCTGACAGGGCAAACAGATAAGCTAGAATAAGATAAAGTCCAGGCCCGGGAAAAACTGGACCAATCAAGGATGGACCCATACTAACCCCCTCCCCTCTAAGAAATTTTATGGGTTTTGCCTATAAAAACTAACTTCCCCAAGAAAGAGTAACTCTTCTCTGCCTCACTTGAGATAGCTTGAGATGAGTTCCCTGTCATGACTTGTAACAGATAAATCTTGCTTTTGCATTCTGGTATGCTCGTCCTTGGTGGTCTCTTTGGGGGTTACCATCTGGTCACAACAATTAGCTTACTTTGAGAAAAAGCATTTTCAGGATTTCGTATTTTCACTTCATTAGCTTTAACTCCTGATATTAGCAGCTGTGATATTTAGCATTGATTTCTTATAAGGAACTTTCAGGTGAAGCAAGACAGATTTTCCTGAAGTTTGTTTCCCATCTATTAAGCAGTCATTTCTTTTTTGAATGCCTGTTTCTTATCCCCTTAATTAGATTTGCAAAGGAATTACTCATTGCAGGCAGTTTGTTCAAAAGGCAAAGAACTTCTAATTTCAACATAAGTTTCTTCATATCTAAGACAAAGTTCAGTGTATAAAGTGCTTTCTCAAGGATTTTAAAGTGACTTGTTTGCTCTTAAAGGTAGCCAGCCTTTTGTCATACTACCACAAAAACTTTGCACAGCTATTAGGGTAAATAAGGCATTTTACCACTGGAGCCCCAAACCACGAAGCACCTAGTTCTGTATCATTTCAATTTTTCATTGGAACTGACACCTAAACTCTTAGACGATTTTCCTCCTTATCCTTTTAAAATCTTTATTTTAAGTTTACCATGAATGTATTTTCGAGCTGACAAAAGTAGTTCAGGACAATGTAGCCATCTTTAGCAGAAAAACTACCTTTCCCAGAATGCATTTCCCTTATATCAGTCCCTTATTGAAAGCTAGCTTTTGGACTTCATTTCCCATAGTTCTTTTTGGGTCTGAGAGTCAACTTCTTAGTTCTTTTTTTTTTTTTTTTTTTTTTTTTAACCAGACTTGCTTACAAATTCTTGCCTGGGAGGGTTTGAACAAAGTTTTTTGCTTTTGCAACGGGAGATTTGAACAAGTATTTTACATTTTCAACTATGGGACATTGGGAGATTTCTGGTCTCTCCTTAGCTGACTTTAACAGTTGTCTCTCCTTCATTTGAATCAAAACTGCACCTGCCTTGTTAGCCAGCTTTGAGGCTGGCATTTCTGATAGCAACTTTCCTTGGGGCTTGTGTTTGTCTTAGCCAGTCAGTGAAAAACAAGATCATTTACAACAGCTTTTTCTTTTCTTTCCTTTTTTTTTTTTTTTTTTTTTTTTTTTTTTTTTTTTTTTTTTTTTTTTTTTTTGGTTTTTCGAGACAGGGTTTCTCTGTGTAGCTTTGTGCCTTTCCTCAAGCTCACTTGGTAGCCCAGGCTGGCCTCGAACTCACAGCGATCTGCCTGGCTCTGCCTCCCGAGTGCTGGGATTAAAGGCATGCGCCACCACTGCCCGGCACAACAGCTTTTTCATAGCTCTTTCAGAGAGATTTTTTTTCCCACAGATCGATCTCATTTTGCTTGTTCCTTCCCCCCCCCCCCACCACTCCCCAGAGGCAGAGCTTCAGGTGTCTGTCTGCAGCTCTGTACGTCTGCTAGCTCCTTTTGGAGGTAGGGCTTTTTTTCTCCCCCCAAATCTGCCTCAAATTTTAGCAGCTTTTTCAGGTCATATATTTTCTGGGGAGGATTATGTCCCTTCTCTGTTTCTTCAGAGTCTTTCTCCTGGACAGTTCCCAGTTTGGTCTCAATTTATCCCCTCTACCCCAGAAACATTTCCCAACACCACAGTGACAGCTTTTTTGCTTCTGAAGGTAGGGGCTTTAGTCCGTTTTTGTTTTTGGGGTCTGTGTGGTTTGCATACAGACTCAAAATCTAACAAGGGAGATTTTTGCCATTTCTAAACTCCCATTAGGACAGATGCTTTGCCTCATCAGGTCTTCACCTGGCCCAGTCACCCAGTGAGTTGTGTTTGCTTGTCTGGGTGCTCAAGGACAGAGTTTACGCCAGAGGCAATCACCCCTTAGGGCTACACTCCCTCATTTCAGGGAGTCAGTTGAAACAAAGCTTTTCTCAAAGAGATGCTTTCTCCAGTAGAAAAGAAAGCTTTACTCCTGGATAGTTCTGTTCTGCCCTGGCTGGGCTCTTTCCCCAGACAGCGTTCTGACTTGGCAGCACAACTGCTTCAGACACAGTTCAGCTTTACTGTTTTCCCTGAAAGGTCCTTTCTCTGATAGGAAAGCTTTTTCTCAGATTTCTTTTTGAAGCTGTGGACCTATCATCCTGGGACTTGTGGGAAAGCAGACAACTGTGCCGTTCCCACCAGCTTTAGCTTTGTTTGTTCATTAGCAATCTTCCCCTGGGTCTTGCACCTTCCTGCCTCAGCTCTGTGCTCCAGGAAGTTTACAACTGCAGGAACCCTAGTATCCCCAAATTCAACTCAGAGATGCTGGCCAGTCATCTCTGGGTTTTTGCTCAGAAGTGAGGATACAATGCTAACAGTTTGCATTGCTTCAGGGGGTCTTTGCATTAGGAGGATTAGGAGCACCTTTTCATTCTGAAACACTCACACAAACAAAATCCTTGATGCCTCAGCTGGCTGTAACTGAAAAGCTTGGCTTTTTTGCCTTTCTTAGGTAAAGTTTCCAGCACTTTTGGACTCTCTGTAGCTCTTTACCCACACTCTCCCAAGCAGTTCCCTCAGGGTACTCTGACCCACTGTCTTTTACTAGCTTGATGAGACAGAGTTTAGAAAAGGTTTTTAGGAACTCCATCTCTGCCTCCTGCACTGCAGGGAGGATTGTTAAAGCTTGAAAGAACTTAGAGAGGTTTTGCTGTCTTAAGATGTTTGTTGTTTTCCCTTAGAACAAATCACAGGTGATTCCCATACTAATATCTTCAGGTGATTCTAATTTTTGTCCTTCTGAGAGACAAAGTTAAAGGCTTCAGTTTTTAAGTTTTTACAAGAGCTTTTGAGGAAGATTAAAGCTTTTTAGAGAGATTTTCCAAGAAAAGCTTTATAGTTTGAGAAAGACTATTTTCCCCTCAAGAGAGAAAGACCAACTTTACCCAAAACTTCTGAATTTTAAACTTTGGCTTTTTACACCCCCATTTTTGCCTCAGGGAGAAAACACTTTCTCCTGCCACTTGGACTTAACATTTCAGCTGTCACCAGGTGAAAAGCTTCCATAGGAAACTTTTTCTTCCCCATAAGCTCAAAGAAGAGCTTATTTACTACCCGTAAAACCCAAAGAAAGATTTTGTTCCCCAGTTTGCGTTCATAGACCCTAAAATTAGAAAATTGAAGTTTTTCTGTCTAATTGCCTTATTTTTTCTACAGGATCTTACACTTCTACGTTTTTTCTACACTATATCACTACCCTATACCTTATACTTATTTTTCACAGGTAGAAATTGAGAAAGGTATAGAAGATAGAAAATTCTGACAGAAGAGAATTTTGTGCAGCAGCATCGGACATCCTTCTAGTCCACTTTCCTTTTCTCTCGAGGATAAAACCCCTGCCCCTCAATAATATATACATATATATATATTTTCCATAACACTGGCATGCCTTTCCACTAGCAGGGCTGACTCAGCACTTTCACCAAAACTCTGTAATAAAACTATTATTTTCCTTTTTTGATAGTCCCTGTTACTTTGTCTTTAGTCCCTGTTCATTTGTCTTTAGTCTCTTTTTTTCTTTTCATCCCCTTTTTTTCTTTAGTCCCCCCCCTTTTTTTCTTTTTTCTTTAGTCCCTGCTCATGGCACCATTCTGTGGGGCGTTTACCCACCAACCACACAGCTCCCCAGAGTTTTCTTGAGTGTGAGCAGCAGAAAATATTAGATAGAAGGATTTATTGTGGAGAATATTGCTGAGATAAACAGATAGAAAGTAAAGGATAGCCTTGAGAGGGCCTGGAACCCTTTCCAAATGGCCCCTACTGTCTCTGCCCTAGGTTTTTATAGAGAAACCAAAGGATGCAGCAAAAGACCTCCCCCCCACAGCACAGCCAAGTGCAGACCATTTCAGACACCTGCACTCAGGCCTGTGGTATTAATTATCCTATATGCGGACATGCTAGGAAAAGCCACAAGGAACCCGAAAACGGGCTCCCACAGCGGGGCAGAACCAAAAATCTGGAATACAATATTCATGGTCCACAGAGTCATCACAGAGATGAGTCATGAAGTTTATTTAGTCATGGTTTGCATAGATGTGTTTGTAGGAATCACGCATAGCTGCTTTGTTCTTTCTGATGTGATGGTAGTCTCTGGAGCTCCTTGTTATAGTTCCTCCTAAGACAAAGTTTCTTAAACAGGCCCAAAATAGCCATAAGGAATTTATATGCCCAAAGGGCCAACATGATACATGTAAAAAGCCAAGAGCTCTCCTTTTTCCAGTGGAGTAATACCTATGTGGGGAAGCAAGTATAGTCAAATCTGAATGTCCTACCAGTGACATCAAATAAAGAGCATTTTAAAAATCCTTCCCCCCTCTCTTCAGCAGGATTCCTAGAGCTCGGCCCAGTGTTTGGCTCTGGATCTCTTCATCTGTTTCCTTAAGTTAAGGGATGAAGGCTCTCTGATGACAATTAGGGCAGTCACCAACCTGATTACTGGAGATGTCCACTTCAGGCATCCTTTCTACTATTGCTAGCAGAATAGAGAACATTTTTTAAGCTTGCTAACTATGGATATAGGAAATAATGTTTGCTTTGAATACAGCTAATAAATATTGGACTCTGTCAATCTGTCCTCCCAGGTTCTCAAGATGCCCAGCAATCTCAGAATCCTTTGACTGTAATTGTGGCACGTTAAAGGCAAGAACAGTGGAACTCTCATTAATGGCTTTTCTAGCCTTTCCTAGCAAGTCATCTTTGGTTTCTTTATTCTCTAGAGTTCATGAGTCAAAATTATGCCTCTGTTATGCCTCCATTTGAGTGTTAGGCTGGAGATCTTGGACATGTTTGCCTGTACTGAGAAATGAACTGTAACTCTAGTAGCATTAAATATAGCCAGATAACCAGGTTCTGCAAAATAAAAAGTGGACTCCAAAGTATCCATGGTGATGTTATAGATGTCAACTGTGAGGTTCAAGGCCTCCATGGAGCATGCAATAAAGTCTCCATTGCCAACATCTGTGAGTTGGTTTATAAACACACAAGGGGCCAGTTCTCACATTTGGAGCTCACTGGACACGAGTGGTGGCCACAAAGATGTTGGCCCCAAGTGAGATGGTGTATTCCTCTGTGTTGCATGAATCCTAATTGGTCTTATAATAAAAACCTGGAGTCATATATTGGGGTAAATGCAGAAAGATCAGAGAGAAACAAGCCATAGCCACTTCTCACCTTGACAACTCATCAGCTGAAAGGGGAAGATCCTGTCTCCATGAATCCTCAGACTGAAGACCCTGAGTCCTCAGCCAAAAGGGGTTGAACTCTTGCCTCCTCCAGCCTTATATATTGCTGTCTTCACCCAGCCATATCACTTCCTGTCTCAAACTTCCTATTGCTGGGATTAATGGGGTGTGCGACTACTGCCTGGATGCTTCAATTTCTTCAGACTGGATTACTTTCCTGTAGTCCTGGGTGGACTTGAATTCAGAAATCCATCTGCCTCTGCCTCCTGAGTACTAGGATTAAAGGTGATCTCTATGGCTAACTCTTTCTGGCTCTTCCCTCTGATCTTTATGAAAGCTTCATTTGTCAGAGTATACACAAAACATCACCACACTTCTGGCTAGTAAGTAGATATCCTCTGTATTAGTCCAACTATTCCATAGGAAGGAATAATAAGGTACAACAAGTTCATTGACAAGTTTCCAAGGCCATAGGTGTGTGTGCTAAGCTGGTACTTCATTGTTCCTATAGACTAAGTGTAAATGTATTTTGCAGAATTCATGCTTACCCCAAGAGGATTGCCTTGGGTCCAGTAGAGACTTACAGATGGCAGTTTTTGTTCCAAATCCTGTGGAAAAGGGCTGAGATAGGTCTGTGTACTCATTGTAAAGTGAGTCTTGCTTCGATACATTCTTCTTTTTGTTCCCCTGAATAAGTTTTAACAGATAATTTTGAGAGATCTGGTTGTCTACAGATAGTCTCTTCAAATTTCAGATATTTCTTAGTATCTGCCAATGATTGCTTTAATGCATATATTTCCAGATGAAGGCCTATAATCAGTTCATGAGTAGTAACTAGTCCACCAAAGATTTCACATGTCTGCTGTGTCTGTGTTGATTTCTGAAAGAACAGAAGATGCTTTGCCAACTCTGAGTAAGAGTTGCCAACCAACATAGCTCCAGTGATCATCAATTATAAGGGCTTTCTTGGGGCAAACCTATTTCCTGAGGAGTAGGAGAAGACTGGTATTCTCCTCAGTTCAGGCTCAGAGCAGGGTTCTAAATGTGGGAGCCATGATTTGAGGTGGAAGGTAAGGAAGATCCTCTGGATCCTAGGTGTAATGATGTTTTACAGGTAGACTAAGGTCAGACATCACCATAGATTCCCCAGTAACCATTGCTGGGAAGAAAGGGTGTTGACAAATTCCACCTTTTAGTGGGCTGTGAAGAATTTGTTGTTCTCAACCCATCCTCCATCAATAACACATGGTGTTAGACTGCCTTCTTTGATTTTACAGGATTTCCATGCTATGGGGAAGACATATCTGTCATCAAATTGGATTCCTTTGTGCAGAGTTCCTCCATGTGATATATTGAGTATGGACTTATGGGCCACAAATTCTCCAATTCCACTAATTCCTTGAGTTGTGGTAGTGGAAGAATTATGTAGAAATAATATGGAAGTCTGGGGGGGGGTGTTTCCAGGTTTCCAGTCTGGAAAGATCTATACCTGCAGTTTACCACCAAAGTAAGTTTCTGTGGTCTGCCATTTTTTTTCTTAAGATTCATTTATTTATTATGTATACAGTATTCTGTCTGCATGTATACCTTCCAGAAGAGGGTTCCAGATCTCATTACAGATGGTTGTGAGTCACCAAATGGTTGCTGGGATTGAACTCAGGACCTCTGGAAGAACAGTCAGTGCTCTTAACCACTCAGCCATCTTTCCAGCCCCATAGTCTGCCATTTTTATGTGATACTTGACACAAAGGAATCATAGGATCTAGGGCATTCTCTTTTTGCAACTTATGTGATGTCCACTCTTGGGTTAATATAATCCCTTTGGAGTTGAAACAAGTGCAGGCTGGAATTCCAATAGTCTGGGAACTAATGTTCCATATTTGGGGAGAAAAGAAGTATGTGATGTTCCTGGTGTGGATATCCAGAGGTATTGGGAAGTCTATTGTTTCATTGTCATGAAGTGCATGCATGGAATCACAGCTACAACAATTTTCTCATTTGGCAAGCAGATTTTTGTTTTTAGGTTACAATTATGGGTTTTGGTGTATCATTGACAATTAGTGGAGTCCATAGTTGCTATGGATTATTCTGTATGGCAAATGTGTTGCTCTGATTGGTTAGTAAATAAAACACTGATTGGCCTGTTGTTAGGCAGGAAGTATAGGCGGGATTAACAGAGAAGAGAAAAGAAAGAACAGGAAGGCAGAAGGAGTTACTGCCAGCCACCGCCAGGACAAGCAGCATGTGAAAATGCCGGTAAGCCACGTGGCAAGGTATAGATTTATGAAATGGATTAATTTAAGCTATAAGAACAGTTAGCAAGAAGCCTGCCATGGCCATACAGTTTGTAAGCAATATAAGTCTCTGTGTTTACTTGGTTGGGTCTGAGCAGCTGTGGGACTGGCAGGTGACAAAGATTTGTCCTGACTGTGGGCAAGGCAGGAAAACTCTAGCTACAAATAGTGCCCAATGTGTTGACAAGAGTTTCCACCTAAAACCTGAGAAAAGATTCTAAAATGGAGCTAAAAACAGCTTCCTAATTGTCTCTCTCAAATGAGTGGCAGCTGCTGGTTTGAGCTACTTGTGGGTTCCTGTTGTGTGCACCCGACCTGCAGTATGGCGGGAATGAGGCCTCTGCAAGTGGCACATTAAGCTGCTTCATTGAATTTAACCTTTGCTATTACAAAACAAAAAAAAGAGGTTTCTGGGCTACATGCTGCTTGGATAAAAGCATAGACCCATGATAGCTCTCAGAGCTAGCAGTAAACGTACCACTGCCATGTTGGGAAGCTAAGGTGGTCAGAGCCAGCAGCTATAGCGCAGTTTCAGTCTTACAAATGCTGCAGTTTAGAGCAATAGATTCACAATAAGACATATTCAGATGGAACAAGACTTTAAATGCTTTACAATGTGTGTAAAAATGTACATAGGCTTGGAAGAGAGAGAAAAAGGAATATATATAGTTATATAAAGAAATAGATAGTTTTAAAAAATAAAGTCTTTTAATGACTGTTTCTATTTCCTTAGGGGTTATTGGAATATTTAAATAGTTTATCTGGTCTTGATTTAACTTAGGTATGTGGTACCTATCCAGAAAAATGTCCATTTCTTTTAGGTTTTCCAGTTTTGTGGAGTAGAGGTTTTTGAAATATGACCTTATAATTCTCTGGATTTCCTCAATGTCTGTTGTTATGTCCCCCTTTTCATTTCTGATTTTGTTGATTTGGATTCTCTCTCTCTGTGTCTTTTGGTTAGTTTGGATAAGGGCTTGTCTATCTTGTTGATTTTCCCAAAGAACCAACTCTTTGTTTCATTAATTTTTTGTATTATTCTCTTAGTTTCTAATTTATTAATTTCACCTCTCACTTTGATAATTTCCTGGCGTCTATTCTTCCTGGGAGACTTTGCTTCTTCTTGTTCTAGAGCTTTCAGTTGTGCTGTTAAGTCACTAGTGTGGGATTTCTCCAACTTCTTTATGTGGGCATTTAGTGCTATGAATTTCGCTCTTAACACTGCTTTCATAGTGTCCCATAAGTTTGGGTATGTGGTGTCTTCATTTTCATTGATCTCTAGGAAGTCTTTAATTTCTTTCTTTATTTCTTCCTTAACCCATTGGTGATTCAGTTGAGCATTATTCAGTTTCCATGAGATCATAGGTTTTCTGTAGTTTTTGTTGTTGTTGAAATCTAACTTTAAACCATGGTGGTCTGATAGAACACAGGAGGTTATTCTAATTGTTTTGTATATGTTGAGATTTGCTTTGTGGCCAAGTATGTGGTCGACGTTAGAGAAAGTTCCATGGGGTGCTGAGAAGAAGGTATATTCTTTCTTGTTAGGATGGAATGTTCTGTAGATATCTACTAGGTCCAATTGGGTCATGACATCAGTTAAGTCCTTTATTTCTCTGTTAAGTTTTGATTTGGGATATCTGTCCAGTGGTGAAAGTGGGGTGTTGAGATCTCCCACTATTAATGTGTGGGGTTTTATATGTGGTTTAAGCTTTAGTAATGTTTCTTTTACATATGTGGGTGCCCTTGTGTTTGGGGCATAAAGGTTCAGAATTGAAACTTCATCTTGGTGGATCTTTCCTGTGATGAGTATGTAATGTCCTTCTTGATCTCTTTTGATTGATTTTAGTTTGAAGTCTATTTTGTTGGATATCAGGATGGCTACCCCTGCTTGTTTCTTAAGACCATTTGATTGGAAAGTCTTTTCCAGCCTTTTATTCTTAGGTAGTGTCTGTCTTTGAATTTGAGATGTGTTTCTTGTATGCAGCAGAAAGATGGGTCCTGCTTTCGTATCCATTCTGTAAGTCTATGTCTTTTTATAGGTGAATTAAGTCCGTTGATATTAAGGGATATTAATGACCAGTGATTCTTCATCCCTGTTATTTTTGGTGGTAGTGTGTGTGTACTTCTCTTCTTTGGGGTTTACTGTTGTGGCTTTATCTATTGCCTGTGTTTTTGAGTGTGTATCTGACTTCCCTCGTTTGGAATTTTCCTTCTAGTGCTTTCTGTAGGGCTGGGTTTGTGGATAGGTATTGTTTAAATCTGGCTTTATCTTCGAATGTCTTGTTCCTTCCGTCTATGATGATTGAAAGTTTTGCTGGGTATATTAGTCTGGGCTGACATCCATGGTCTCTTAGTGTCTGCATTACATCTGTCCAGGTCCTTCTGGCTTTCAAAGTCTCCATTGAGAAATCGGGTGTTATTCTGATGGGTTTACCTTTATAGGTCACTTGGCCTTTTTCCTTGGCTGCTCTTAATATTCTTTCTTTATTCTGTACATTTAGTTGTTTAATTATTATGTGTCGAGGGGACTTTTTTCGGGGGTCTAGTCTGTTTGGTGTTCTATAGGCTTCTTGTATCTTCATAGGCATTTCCTTCTTTAAATTGGGAAAGTTTTCTTCTATAATTTTGTTGAATATATTTTCTGTGCCTTTGAGTTGGTATTCTTCACCTTCTTCTATCCCTATAATTTGTAGGTTTGGTCTTTTCATGGTGTCCCAAATTTTTTGGACATTTTGGTTCATGACTTTGTTGGCTTTAGTGTTTCCTTCGACTGATGAAACTATTTCTTCTACTGTATCTTCAATGCCAGAAATCCTCTCTTCCATCTCTTGCATTCTGTTGGTTATACTTGCATCTGAAGTTCCCGATCTTTCACTCAGGTTTTCTATTTCCAGCATTCCCTCTGTCATTAACAGTCATTAAAATTCTCCCAACCAAGAAAAGCCCAGGACCAGATGGTTTCAGCGCAGATTTCTACCAGATCTTCAAAGAAGAGTTAATACCAATACTCTCTAAATTGTTCCACATAATAGAAACAGAAGGAACATTACCAAACTCCTTCTATGAGGCTACAATTACCCTGATTCCTAAACCAAACAAGGATGCAACAAAGAAAGAGAACTACAGACCAATCTCCCTCATGAACATTGATGCAAAAATACTCAATAAAATACTGGCAAACAGACTCCAAGAACACATCAGAACAATTATCCACAATGATCAAGTAGGCTTCATGCCAGGGATGCAAGGGTGGTTCAACATAAGAAAGTCCATCAATGTAATACACCATATAAACAAACTCAAAGAAAAAAACCACATGATCATCTCACTAGATGCAGAAAAGGCATTTGACAAAATCCAACACCCCTTCATGATAAAAGTCTTGGAGCGATCAGGAATACAGGGAACATACCTAAACATAATAAAGGCAATATATAGCAAACCAACAGCCAACATCAAATTAAATGGAGAGAAACTCAAAGCAATTCCACTAAAATCAGGAACGAGGCAAGGCTGTCCACTCTCCTCATACTTATTCAATATAGTACTTGAAGTTCTAGCCAGAGCAATAAGACAACATAAGGAGATTAAGGGGATACAAATTAGAAAGGAAGAAGTCAAGTTTTCCCTATTTGCAGATGACATGATAGTATACTTGAGTGACCCTAAAGATTCCACCCAGGAATTGATAAAGCTTATAAACACCTTCAGCAACATAGCAAGATACAAGATCAACTCAAAAAATCAGTAGCCCTCCTATGTACAATGGACAAAGAAGCTGAGAAGGCAATTAGAGATACATCACCCTTTACAATAGCCACAAATGACAAAATACCTTGGGGTAACACTAACCAAGCAAGTGAAGGACCTATATGACAAGAACTTTAAGTCCCTGAAAAAAGAAATTGAAGAAGATGTCAGAAAATGGAAAGATCTCCCATGCTCATGGATAGGCAGGGTTAACATAGTAAAAATGGCAATCTTACCAAAAGCAATTTACAGATTCAATGCAATCCCCATCAAAATACCAGCACAATTCTTCACAGACCTGGAAAGAATAATACTCAACTTCATATGGAAAAACAAAAAAACCCAGGATAGCTAAAAGAAACCTGTACAATAAAACAACTTCTGGAGGCATCACAATCCCTGACTACAAGCACTACTATAGAGCTACAGTAATAAAAACAGCTTGGTATTGGCATAAAAACCAACATGTGGACCAATGGAATCGAATTGAAGACCCTGACATTAACCCACACACCTATGGACATATAATTTTTGACAAAGAAGCCAAAAGTGTACAATGGAAAAAAGAAAGCATCTTCAACAAATGGTGCTGGCATAACTGGATATCAACATGTAGAAGGCTGCAAATAGATCCATATCTGTCACCGTGCACAAAACTTAAGTCCAAGTAGATCAAAGACCTCAACATAAATCCAGCTACTCTAAACCTGCTAGAAAAGAAAGTAGGAAGTAATCTTGAACGCATTGGCATAGGAGATCACTTCCTAAATATAACACCAGTAGCGCAGACACTGAGACAATCAATCAATGGGACCTCTTGAAATTGAGAAGCTTTTGTAGAGCAAAGAATATGGTCAACAAGACAAAGCGACAGCCTACAGAATGGGAAAAGATCTTCACCAACCCCACATGTGACAGAGGACTGATATCCAGAATATATAAGGAACTCAAGAAATTAGACATTAAAACGAACAACAGTCCAATTGAGAAATGGGCTTTAGAACTAAACAAAGAATTCTCAACAGAGGAAACCCAAATGGCTGAAAGACAATTAAAGAATTGCTCAACATCCCTAATCATCAGGGAAATGCAAATCAAAACAACTCTGAGATACCACCTTATATCTGTCAGAATGGCTAAGATCAAAAACACTGAAGACACTTTATGCTGGAGAGGATGTGGAACTAGGGGATCTCTCCTCCACTGCTGGTGGGAATGCAAGCTTGTACAACCACTTTGGAAATCAATATGGCGCTTTCTTAGAAAATTGGGAATCAATCTCACCCAAGATCCAGCTATACCACTCCTGGGCATATACCCAAGAAATGCTCAATCATACCACAAGAGCACTTGCTCAGCTATGTTCATATCAGCATTGTTTGTAATAGCCAAAACCTGGAAACAACCTAGATGCCCTTCAACTGAAGAATGGATTAATAAATTGTGGCACATATACACAATGGAATACTACTCAGCAGAGAAAAACAATGACATCATACGGTTTGCAGACAAATGGATGGATCTAGAAAAAATCATCCTGAGTGAGGTAACCCAGACTCAGAAAGACAAATATGGTATGTACTCACTCATAGGAAGATGCTAGATGTGGAACAAGGATGACTGGACTGCTACTCACATCACCAGAGAGGCTACCTGGAAAACGGGACCCCAAAAAAGACACGGAGGAATGGATGAGATCTACATGAACAGCCTGGTCATGAGTGGGAACAATGAAGGGCGACGGTCGAGGGAAAGAGAGTGGGAGATCCTAGCTGGATCAAGAAAAGAGAGGGAGAACAAGGAATAGGAGACCATGGTAAATGAAGACCACATGAGAAGGGGAGGAAGCAGAGAGCTAGGGAGGCCCACGGAGATCCACAAAGATACCCCTGCAAAAGACTGCTGGCAATGGTCGAGAGATGGCAGGAACTGACCTACTCTGGTGATGGGATGGCCAGACACCTTAATAGTTGTGCCATAAACCTCATCCAAGGACTGAGGTATCTGGATGCAGACTTCCACGGCTGGGCCCCTGGTGGAGCACTGGGAGTCTAATTAGTGAGAAAGAAGAGGGGTTTATATGATCGAGAATTGTTGAAGCCAAGGTTGGATAAAGCACAGGGACAAATAACCAAATAAATGGAAGCACAGGATCTATGAAGCAAAGGCTGAGGGCCCCCCAACTGGATCAGGCCCCCTGAATGGGTGAGACAGTCATTTGGCTTGATCTGTTTGGGAGGCAGCTGTGCATTGGTGACAGGTCCTGGGCTCGTTGCATGAGTTGGCTGTTTGAATCCTGGGACTTATGCAGGGACACTTGGCTCGGTCTGGGAGTGGGGGGCGGGACCTGCCTGGACTGAGTCTACCAGGTCGATCCTGGTCCTCGGGGGAGACCTTGATCTGGAGGAGGTGGGAATGGAGTGTGGGCTGGGGGGAGGTGGAGGGGGGCGAGAGGGGGAGAACAGGGGAATCTGTGGCTATTATGTTGAACTCAATGGTGTTGTAAAATAAAATAAAAAAATAAAGTCTTTAAAGAGACAGTAAAATTAATATAAAAAATAAGCCACATAAAGATGAATATTACACAGAGAATCTGTATTGTGTTGTCTTTGGGATTTTACCTGCAGAAAAACATTTGATCGTAAAAGATGTTGAGTTAAACCAATATGTATATTTTAAATATTTCTTGACTTTAAAATTTGAATATAAGGATGTGTTGCTTTGGAAAGGAGACTCTGCTTTTGTTTCCACAGAAAGCCAGAGGCTATGGATTTGTTCCAGATTAAGATACATCAGGTTTGACCAGCCAAGACCCCCTGAAAGATCTCCAATAACACCATGGCCCAGATGATCCAACATCCAGAATGGTTTCAAGGCAACTGGCTCAGACAATACAGCTTCATGGACTATTCCATAATCCTAAAATTTTCTTTGTGTCCACATAAGATACAGCGCCCCCCTCCAGCAGGAAGTAGTAAGAGAAGCTATGCCCAAATCCCCCAATTATATGTAATTTTACTTTGTTTAAGGTTAAAACCTTCCTTTTTGAAAAAAAAAAAAAAAGACAAGAAGAAGTGCTGTGGAATGTTCTGTATGGCATATGTGTTGCTCTGATTGGTTAGTAAATAAAACACTGATTGGCCTGTGGCTAGGCAGGAAGTATAGGCAGGACTAACAGAGAGGAAAAAAGAAAGACCAGGAAGGCAGAAGGAGTCACTGCCAGCCGCTGCCAGGACAAGCAGCATGTGAAAGTGCTGGTAAGCTATGAGCCACGTGGCAAGGTATAGATTTAAGGAAATGGATTAATTTAAGTTATAAAAACAGTTAGCAAGAAGCCTGCCATGGCCATACAGTTTGTAAACAATATAAGTCTCTGTGTTTACTTGGTTGGGTCTGCGCAGCTGTGAGACTGGCAGGTGACAAAGATTTGTCCTGACTGTGGGCAAGGCAGGAAAACTCTAGCTACACATTTTTCCTTTTGTTTTGTAATTTACCTTTAAATGTGTCAGTGAATGTAGTCGTCAAGTTGTAAATCTTCTGAGAGTGGTGTATGAAAAAGACTGGTGGGAAAAATGGAAAACCAGGAAGAAATGGACAATTTTCTGGATAAATACCACATACCAAAATTAAATCAAGACCAGATAAACCATTTACATAGACCAATAACCCCTAAAGAAATAGAAACAGTCATCAAAAGTCTCCCAACCAAAAAAAGCCCAGCACCAGATGGTTTCAGTGCAGAATTTTACCAGACTTTCAAAGAAGAACTAATACCAATACTCTTCAAAGTGTTCCACACAATAGAAACAGAAGGAACACTAACAAACTCTTTTTATGAGGCTACAATTACCCTGATACCCAAACCACACAAAGATGCAACAAAGAAAGAGAACTACAGACCAATCTCCCTCATGAACATTGATGCAAAAATACTCAACAAAATATTGGCAAACCGAATCCAAGAATACATCAAGACAATCATCCAGCACGACCAAGTAGGATTCATCCAAGGGATGCAAGGATGGTTCAACATATGAAAATCACTCAATGTAATACACCATATAAACAAACTGAAAGAAAAAAAACCACATGATCATCTCCTTAGATGCTGAAAAAGCCTTTGACAAAATCCAACACCCCTTCATGATAAAGGTCTTAGAAAGATCAGGAATACAAGGAACATTTCTAAACATAATAAAAGCAATTTATAGCAAGCCAACAGCAAACATCAAATTAAATGGAGAGAAACTCAAAGCAATACTACTAAATTCAGGAACAAGACAAGGCTGTCCACTCTCCCCATGTTTATTCAATATAGTACTAGAAGTTCTAGCTAGAGCAATAAGACAACAAAAGGAGATCAAGGGGATACAAATTGGCAAGGAAGAAGTCAAACTTTCACTATTTGCAGATGATATGATAGTATACATAAGTGGCCCCAAAAACTCTACCAGGGAACTTCTACAGTTGATAAACTCCTTCAGTAAAGTGGCAGAATACAAGATCAACTATAATCAGTAGCCCTCCTATACACAAATGATAAAAGGGCTGAGAAAGAAGTCAGAGAAACATCACCCTTTACAATAGCCACAAATAATATAAAATACCTTGGGATAACACTAACTAAACAAGTGAAGGAACTTTTTGACACGAACTTTAAATCTCTAAAGAAAGAAATTGAAGAAGATATCAGAAAATGGAAGGATCTCCCATGCTCATGGATAGGTAGGATTAACATAATAAAAATGGCAATCTTACCAAAAGCAATCTACAGATTCAATGCAATCCCCATCAAAATCCCAACACAATTCTTCACAGACTTGGAAAGAAAAATACTCAACTTCATATGGAAAAACAAAAGACCCAGGATAGCTAAAAGAATCCTATATGATAAAGCAACCTTTGGAGGCATCACCATCCCTGACCTCAAACTCTACTATAGAGCTATAGTAATAAAAACAGCTTGGTACTGGTATAAAAGCTGACACATGGACCAATGGAATTGAATTGAAGACCCTGACATTAATCCATGCACATATGAACACCTGGTTTTTGACAAAGGAGCCAAAACTATACAATAGGAAAAAGAAAGTATCTTCAACAAATGGTGCTGGCATAACTGGATGTCAATATGTAAAAGAATACAAATAGATCCATATCTGTCACCATGCACAAAACTCAAGTCCAAGTGGATCAAAGACCTGAACATAAATCCAGTTACTCTGAACTTAATAGAAAAGGAAGTAGGAAGCACTCTTTAATGCATTGGCACTGGAGACAATTTCCTAAATAAAAAACCAACAGCACAGACCCTGAGCACAACAATTAATAAATGGGACCTCTGGAAATTGAGAAGACACAGTCAATAAGACAAAAAGACAGCCAACAGAATTGGAAAAGATCTTCACCAACCCCACATCTGACAGAGGATTGATCTCCACAGTATATCAAGAACTCAAGAAACTAGACATCAGAATACTGAACAGTCCAATTAAAAAATGGGCTAAAGAGCTAAACAGAGAATTCACAAAACAAGAACTACAAATAGCTGAAAGACATTTAAAGAAATGCTCAACATCTTTAATCATCAGAGAAATGCAAATCAAAATGACTCTGAGATACCACCTTACACCTGTCAGAATGGCTACGATCAAAAACACCAATGACAGTCAATGTTGGAGAGGATGTGGAGCAAAGGGTATACTCCTCCACTGTTGGTGGGAATGTAAACTTGTACAATGACTGTGGAAATCAGTATGGCGGTTTTTCAGAAAATTAGGAATCGAACTACCTCAAGACCCAGCCATACCACTCTTGGGCATATACCCAAGGAATGCTGATTCATACCATAAAGATACATGCTCAGCTATGTTCATAGCAGCACTATTTGTAAAAGCCAGAACCTGGAAACAACCTAGATGCCCGTCAATGGAAGAATGGATGAAAAAAATGTGGTACATATACACAATGGAATTCTACTCAGCAGAGAAAAACAATGAAAGCATGAAATTTGTAGGCAAATGGATGGAACTAGAAAAAATCATCCTGAGTGAGGTAACCCAAACGCAGAAAGACAGTCATGGTATGTACTCACTCATAAGTGGATTCTAGATATAAAATAAAGAACAATCAGACCACAACCCATAGAACCACGGAGGATATATATATATATAATGGAGGTCCCTAGGACAACTGTGGCTTATAATAAATTTCAGTTTTACTCAGTTATTAAAAAAATAGCCAAATGAATGGAAACACATGAACTATGAACCAAAGGCTGAGGGGCTCCCAGCTGGATCAGGCCCTCTGAATAGGTGTAACAATTGATTGGCTTGATCGGTTTGGGAGGCAACTAGGCAGTGGGACCAAGTCCAGTGCTCATTGCATGAGTTGGCTGTTTGAAACCTCGACCTCATGCAGGGACAGTTGGCTCAGTCTGGGAGGAAGGGACTGGACCTGCCTGGACTGAGTCTACCAGGTTGATTGCAGTCCTCAGGGGAGGATTTGCCCTGGAGGAGGTGGGAATGGGGGTGGGCTGGGGGTAAGGGGAGGGGGTGGGAGGAGGGAGAATAGGGGAACCCGTGGCTGATATGTAGAACTGAATGGTATTGTAAAATATAATAAATAAAATTTTTAAAAAAAGACAAAAAAAAAAAAAAAGATTGGTGGGTCAGTTAGTTTTTCCATTGTCTCTTCCACCACTTGGATTGTTTATTTTGTTGCTGGTGTATTAAACCTTGTATGGTAGTGGTCCAGTTGAAGTTGGAGCCCTTGATGGACTACAAGGAAATTTGTACAGACTTGCCCTCACAAGTCCAGAGTGAACTGGATGATTACATTGAGTCGTCTACCCATATGCAAGAGCTGACATTAGTCAGTACACCAGTCTTGTTTGCATCAGTGGGTACCCATCCCAGAGATTCTATTATGAGCACTGAGGCCTTTTCATTAAAAATTATGGCCGTATAAAGGCCATGTCAGTATAAAATAGGGCTGGCTATGCTAAGGTATAATCTGAGTTCTGTCGAACACCATGCAGGCACAAAGTGTCTGAGGGTCTGCATGGATTCTGCTCAGGTGATGGGGCTTCAGTATCACAAAGATGTGTGAAGTGTTGTGGCAATAGGTCAAAATCAATGAAAATCTGTAACATTGTGTCCCCAATGATGCAGTTTCTAGTCAGTCATTAGTATGTGGAAATGAATCATTTTCTGTCTTTTCAATCCATATGTCCATCTTTCCATAGGACATAGGTAGGTTAGGGAATTTGGCCACAAACACTACAGTCACATTTGGCCTATTCAGTTTTGGGTATAGTCCAAAAAGTAAATTTGGACATTTGGATTCATATGATAGTGGTATTGTATTCCAAGAGAGAAAATGCTTCCATCACTTTCTTCTATCACTGTCTGGGTTAAAAGAACAATTCTGACAATCCTGGATTCACATGCCTTTGTTGTGGCTGATATTGCTGTCACCTCAGTCAATTTATCTGGTTCCTCATTCTGGTTCCAATTGGGATAATTGTATACATTTTTATTTACATCCCTGTAAATACAATCCCTGTAGTTTTATTGTACTGGTTGCCAAGCCTAGGGTTGGTCTGCAATATGTATGAGGCCAAAAATGCTGAGAGGAATTTTGCATTTGCTGCTGTTTTCATGTCTGACATCTCAAATCTCATTCTCCCCTTGTTCTTCACTGTAAGGTGGAAGAATGATTTAGTAGATATTTCTCTCCAGTTAAAGTTGTAGATGGCTGATGCTGCTGTGATATTTCTCCAAATCTGTGTTAAGTGGCATTTCAGTGGGTTTCTTTTGTTAAAATTGGTGTTTATAATGTCCTCTTGGTCATTGGTGACTATGGCTCTCAAATTTGGCTCAATCTGGGCATTAGCCTTTCTCATTCATCACAGTAGCTATACCAAATGGTATTCCCCAAAGCACCACAATGAGTGTATTGAACATAGAATGCATTCCTGGTGTATGTGAGGTTTGGGATGAAGTGTTCATGGTTCTAATATTCTGGTAGGAATCTATCCAAGGTATAGCAGGGTAAGTCACCAATATCATACTTTACTCTTGGTTTGTTTGTTATGGTAGCTGTTGGTATGGTGGTTGTTTCATACATTGTTCCTGTTGCTATCGATGTGGTCATTGAAGGCTATGATATATCCAACTTTGACCATCTCAGTAGTGTTGGTGAAGCAAACAATGGTATTGATGAGGAGCCTGAGCTTGACTCTCTGGTTAATCTTAAACTTATGGAATTCAACAGGAGGAGTTTCAGGAACAGTGTCCTGGGTGCCTTTGCCCAGCAGATTGATACTTCTTTTATTTTCTTGTTACAGTTTCTATGAGGCATAGGGTGTAATTTGTTATGGCTCTGCCTTGCCATGTTCTATTTTCCATTCTGTCTGGGCAGAAGGTATAATACCCAGTAAACATCAGTGCTGAGTAAAGTAATTCTAAGGCTATTACATATATCCTTATGAAAGTGCAAATGCATTATATTGGGTTAACTATATTATGCACATAGATCATCTAATTTTTTAAGGTTCAGATTTGCCTTCTTGTCTGTGGTCCAGGTTGTATTGCCTGTTCCAGGTGCCACAACTTGTGTCTCTAAGACTTTCTGTCCCTGTAAACACATTATTCTTCATGGCCAGGAAATATCTGGGTGTTGCTCTCTTTCTAAGTCTGGCTTAATAGCTTCTTCTAAGGGAGAAGTTCTGTTCAATATTTGTCTAGTATTTTACTCATAGCATGCAATTTCAGTAGCCTTTGTCAGGGGTATCTTTGAGTTGTAATAACTTGGTTTTAAGCAGTCCATTCCATCTTTCTATATTGCCAGGTAGAGTTGGATTCTATGCTAGATGGAAGACCCACTGTATGTCAATAGCCTGAAGACACCTCTGGACTTTAGAACCTGTAAAGTGGGTCCCTTGATGTAAATCAATAGTTTTTGGGCAGCCATATGTGGCTTATCAACACCAGAGTGTTTATTTTGTTGCCAACTGGTCTTATCTCTGACTTTCTCTAGTTAATTCAAGCCCTGTGCTTACATCTACTAGGGTTTAGGCATATAGGCCCCTGTAAGTATTCAAGAGTCCAATGAAATTTATTTGTAGTGTCTAATTAAATTTTTTAGGACACCATGTTATAACTGGTACTTGAAGTCTGGATCTAGTTTTAAGGTGGCAATCTCTATGGCCTGCTTACAATTCTGCCAGGTTCCTTTTATGAAACCATTATTAGAATAAAGCATGTATGCCTATATATACCAAAGTTTTATGGAATCTTAGGATTTCTTCTTTAGTAATTATGGTAATATTGTTGGGGGGGAGCGGGGCATGTGTTTAGGTCAGAAGTTCTCTTGCCTATCATGTGGTGCCTGGGGATGGAACTCAGGTCAGGCTTGGCTCAAGCCCCTCTACCCTCTCAGCTTTCTCGCCAACTGCTCAGTAATGCTTTTATGTTTTGATCTTTTTGAAACAGTGGCCCATGCTGCCCATGAATTCCTGGTCCTCCAGCCTACACCTTTGAAGTGCTGGAGCACATCTGCAATCTTCATTCTTAATGTTTCAACTCTAGTACTTTTTCTTAATTTGAGAGAACACCTAGGCACACACAAGTTCTAAACACATGTGCTTGTAAATTTTGATTTTTTAACAAGTCTGTGTCTTACAGCTTTTGGTCATGCCATTATTTTTACATTTTTGAGAGAATTGCTATTATTTTATTGAATTTCTATTTTCTTACACAAACATTTGGATGGTCAACTTTGAGTGTTCACAACAGTCTTAAACTAGTTTCTACTGAGCTAGATTTCTAAACAATGGTATAACATCCTTAGGGCTTCTGCCCTGTAGTTACAGGATGGTTGTATATGCTGAAATTAACTCTTCCTGTGTGTGTAAGCAGTGTGATCTCAGGGTAGATATCAGTTGACTGATGCTAGAGTGAGCATGACACTTAGCTGGTACCTTTGGGAGACTGTATTAAGTTGTGTGACACTAATTCTCAATCATTCTGGTGCCTGGTATTTCAAGTTTCTATCTAGTCTGAAGGATTCTATCCAGTCTTAAGGGCTTCTGTGGCACCTGATATTTGCAATGCCCCTTTGCACTCTCATCTGATCACATAGCCACCCTTGAAATCACTCTATGGCTTCTTCTGGTCTACTGGTTTTATGTATAGGGAAGATTCCAGCTTGATACTTCCTATTGTTGAAAGTATCAAGCTGGAGTCTTCCCTATACATAAGACTTTATTTCTGTCCTTAGAGTACACTTCAGGTGGAACCATTCCTAGTACTTAGAATAGGATGGTTTTCCTGCTCACTGCCACCTTCTATAGTGATTCTTTAGGAGTCCCTGAGTGGTGGTTTTTCCTTTGTTGCAAGTTATTTCCCAGAGTGATCTAGTTGAAGTGTTACTCAGCTCATACCACTCTGAGGTTTAAGAGTTTCTCAGTGACCTCAAATATTTAGGCCTGCTCTATCTTGAGTGGAATATTGTTGTTGTTTTATATCCTAGTCCAGGTGGCCACTGATTCATGGTAGTTTTCCTCCCAGCTTGTGAGTGCTGTGGTTATATCCATGTACTCTTCTGAGTAGTAAAGTTTGTGTCAGATCCCAAGTGTTGGCATTCTGGCCTGCCCCTTGAGCACCCACCCTCTGTCCTGACATAAGGCCTCCTTTGGGGAAAGCCTCTCCCTTCTTCTTCCTCTTTCCCCTTTTCCCTTTCCCACCATGAGGTGTACAGAAGTCCACTTTCCCTTTCCCCCTACTTTTCTCTTTCTTCCTCTCTCCCTCTTTTCCTTCCTTTCCCCCTCTCTCTATTAGAATAATCTTCTACATGGATGCCTTGCCTGGGGTAAGTAACTTTCCACCATGCCACATTGACCTCCACCAAGTCTGTACTGCATGTCTCTCTCACCCACTGGGGCACGTTGGCCCAACCTCCCAAGGCCTCCTGCTTGCCTTATCATAATACCAGGAGCTAGTTTACTGCTCCTTTAAGAGGTAGAGAGGAAAGTGGTCAGCCAATGAGACTGACATAACACAGGTTGCAGAGACTGAGGGAATTTTTTCACATCCATTGCGCCATTCACACATTTGGGGGGATTGATATGGGGGATTTAAAAACAAAAACTCAACAAGTGTGGACTAATGGTAAACTAATTTGACTGCTTGTTAGGATTGCAAGAAGATCTTACTATAGCTTTCTTGATAAAATCTGAGTTACTCTGAATCGTAGCAGCTAAGAGATAAGCTTGGCAAAACTGAAACCAGGCAAAAACAAGTCAAAAAAAAAAACAGCAAAGATTGGAAAAATCTTCACCAACACATCTACAGAATATCTCACAATATAAAAAAAAAAAAACAAAAAAACAAAAAAAAATCAAAAGCTAAACAAGAATTCACAAAACAAAATAAAATTGAAAACATTTAAAGAAATGCTCAACATCTTAATCATCAAGAAAAAATAAAACGACTCTAATACACTTACACTTTAGAATGGCTAAATCAAAAACACAATGACAACCAATGTTAGAGATGTGAGCAAAGGAACACTCTCCACTGTGGTGGAATGTAAACGTACAACACTGTGGAATCAGTATGGCGTCTCAGAAAATTAGGAATCGAACTACCTCAAGACCCAGCCATACCACTCTTGGGCATATACCCAAAGAATGCTGATACATACCATAAAGATACATGCTCATCTATGTTCATAGCAGCACTATTTGTAATAGCCAGAACCTGGAAACAGCCTAGATGCCCATCAACGGAAGAATGGATGAAAAAAATGTGGTACATATACACAATGGAGTACTACTCAGCAGAGAAAAACAATGAAAGCATGAAATTTGCAGGCAAATGGATGGAACTAGAAAAAATCATCCTGAGTGAGGTAACCCAAACCCAGAAAGACAGTCATGGTATGTACTCACTCATTGGTGGATTCTAGATATAAAATGAACAATCAGACCACAACCCATAGAACCATAAAGGCTATATATATATATATAGCATGGAGGTCCCTAGGACGACTGTGGCTTATAATAAATTTCAGTTTTACTCAATTATTGAAAAAAAATAGCCAAATAAATAGAAACACATGAACTATGAACCAAAGGCTGAGGGCTCCCAGCTGGATCAGGCCCTCTGAATAGGTGAGACATTGATTGCTTGATCAGTTTGGGAGGATCTAGGCAGTGGACAAGTCCTGTGCTCAATGCATGAATTGGCTGTTTGAAACCAGGAACTTATGCAGGGACACTTGGCTTAGTCTGGGAGGGGACTGGACTCCTGGACTGAGTCTACAAGTTGATCACAGTCTCGGGGAGGACTTGTCTGGAGGAGGTGGGAAGGGGGTGGGCTGGGGGTAAGGGGAGGGCGTGGGAGGGGGGAGAATAGGGGAACCCATGGCTGATATGTAGAATTGAATGGTATTGTAAAATAAAAAATATATATCACAAAAAAAAACAAAACAAAAAAAAAGAGATAGAGCTTGGAAAATGGAATTTTAAAGAAAACTGGCTTAATGTAGGTATTTGTAATCTGTAGCTCTAGAGAGTTTCATAGAAGGAAAAACTCTCAACTTGGCATCATGTGGAATTGTCACACTAGAGGAATTATTTGCTAGTGCACATATTCTATATTTTTTAAAGTTTAAAAACTTCCTTGTCGCCTGCCTATACTAATGGATAGTTTTATATTTGTCTACATCTTAAATTGCCAACTTTGTCCTGTGGCAAAGGCACTAGAGAAGTTTCACACTGGTGTTACCAACTGCAAAGAGCAATAGATATAGTGACTTTGAGTAATTTTAGCCACTGTTGTTTTTGATAAAATTATTTTATGCGCTAAAATCATCCCACTCATGAAGTTGACCTAAGATGGTTCTGTAGTAAACTTGAGTTAGTTTTTGTATATGTTGGTATTTTATTTGTACTGAATTGTGATTTTAATTGTATGTTAAAGTTGCCCTGGAGTCAGAGCTATTAGAACCATAGCAAGAGCATGGTGGTGGTGGTGGTGGTGGTGGTGGTGGTGGTGGTGCACACCTTTAATCCCAGCACTTAGTAGGCAGAGCTGGGTAGATCTCTGTGTGTTCAAGGATACAGCCAACATTGGAGACACACGCCTTTAATCTCAATACCATAGAAGACCTGGAGGTCTGTACAGACAGACAGTGACAAGGCAGTCATGTGTTTGGGTTTACAACCAATGAGAAGGCAGAACAGAAAGTCTATATGAGAAGATGAACAGACAGGAAGTAGCTCTCTTTCGGAGAGGTCTCTTGGCTGAAGAGGCTAGCTGCTGGGTAAGGCTCTTAGCTCTGATCTCTTGGCTTCTTTGCATTGGTTCTGTGTTTCTTATTTAATAAGACGGTTGGTTACAGCTACACTGTATGCTTGAAAAGCAGTCACACAAGACTGTATACTTATGCAGGTTTTAGGTGACAGCAATTGTTTTATTAAGTTTATTTACATGTGTTTATGAGATCTTAAGATGACTCATCAGGGCAAAGCACATTGCTGTATAAGCACAATAAGCTTGTTCCTGAGAACCCATGGTAGAGAGATCCACATCCTGAAAGTGGTCCATTGAACTTTACACATGATGTTTAGCATGTACCTATACTCACACATCAAACAGATGCAGACATCACACACACCTCTCTCACACACATATACATAATTACACATGAAGCACACACAAATGCACACATATCACACACATAAACACATACCACACACACAAATACACATACACAAACACAAATACACACATACAAACACACACAGAAACTTATGAACATACATACAAACTGAATAGAAACATGTCACATAAACACACATACATCACACACACCCAAACACAGAAATACACAGTGATATATACACAAACATAAATACATACACATCACACACACACACTCACACACACACACACACACACACACACTTTTAAAAGCAGTATTAGTATTTAAAGAACTCTTAGGATATGCATGGTGAATAAGTTTACACAGGACTGGATTCTTTGTTCAATTTTTTAATTGTAGTTTGTATAACATAACTGCATGTTCTGAAAATTTCTGACCTCAAAGAAATTGTAGTCTGGTCTGGTAGCTATAAAGCTAATATTTGGAAAGTATGAAACTTGGAGTACTCTGACTACTATGAGTACAGCATGAATAAATTATTGTTTCATTTAATATTACTGCCTTAAGAATCATTTTGAATGTCAGCAATAGCATAAAAAGTAATTGTTTTGTATTGTTTTTGTTTTTGGACACATTTCTCCCTGTGTATCCCTGACTATCTTGTAACTTGTCATGTAGACCAGGCTGGCCTTGAACTCCCAGATAGATCCTCCTGTTTCTGCCTCCCATGTGCTGGGAATGAATGCTTACACCAGCAAGTCTGGCCTTTGGCCTTGATTTCAGGTTCATTGAAACAGTGTCAATATGTATCCATAGTTGGCCTGGAGTCCTGAGTACAGCAGGCAGGCCTGAAGCTCAGAGATCTGCTTGCCCCTCACTCCAGAGCCCTGGCATTAAAGTATATGCCACCACACCTGGATGCAATTTTCTTTTAATTTGTATTTTTATCTAAGATTTATTTATTCTGTATACAGTGTTCTGCCTGTATGTATGTCTTTATCCCAGAAGAGGGCACCAGATCTCACTACAGATGGTTGTAAGCCACCATGTGGTTGTGGGAATTGAACTCTGGACCTCTGGAAGAGCAACCAATGCTCTTAACTCCTGAGCCAATTCTCCAGTTCAAGATCTCTTTTATATGGCCACTAAATGTTGTTGTGCTTTGAAAGAATTTTGTGCCAAAGTTGCTTATTTTGAGACCTGGTCTTAATAGGCCAGGGTGGCATTGAATTCCATATTCACCTGAGGAAAGCCTTGTCTTAATGTTCTTACCTTCACACAGGCCACTCTCCAGTTTATGATTTAAACATTTAAAATGTAGCAATGTTGTTTCTTTGTTTACTGCATTGGTTTTGATTCAGAGTTGAAAAATAATCTTGTTTTCCTTTCAGATCTGTATCATTTCTGTTTGCTAAAATTAGTTTTAAATCATCATTATTACTCAGCATTCCTTTTAAAAAGCTTATTTGTGCCAGGCAGTGGTGGCGCACGCCTTTAATCCCAGCACTCGGGAGGCAGAGCCAGGCAGATCTCTGTGAGTTCGAGGCCAGCCTGGGCTACCAAGTGAGTTCCAGGAAAGGCACAAAGCTACACAGAGAAACCCTGTCTCGAAAAACCAAAAAAAAAAAAAAAAAAAAAAAAAAGCTTATATGCTTTTACGATTATGATAATTTTATGTATCTTAGATTCCCCATTTTTCCAGATGATTTTCATGTTGGAGTGAAACCCAGTCAGAGTTCACGCTGGGCCGTTGTTCTGCCACTGAGCTGCTCCCTTCCTTAGAAATACTCGTTTGATAGTTGAATGTTTTTTCTTCTTGGGTATGATTTTAGTAAATAGATCAAGCCCTTTTCTTAATAAATATTTTGTATTAATTTTTGCTTCTTCTGTGGGTTTTCTCACAGTGGGATAATTGTGAAGTTAGATGACTTAGTTCTTAAGGCATATTTTTGTTTCATGTATCCCATCTTTGAATCAAGACTCAAGCTTTCCTTGTGGATGGTAATGAGACTGCCTGCAAGAAAGTGTCTTTCTTTTTGTCACAAAGCCTAGAAATATTTTAGCTCAATTACAGTTGCCCTGATTTTCATTTTTTAATGAATGAATTAATTAATATTTTTTAGCTACTTTTGCTAGAAGCTTCCCTGGGATTGATTTATGTAGACCAGGCTGGTCTAATACTTGGGGTAATCCTCCTGTCTCTAAGAGCTGGGATAACAAGTGTGAGCCCTGGAAAATATCTTTTGTCTTCATGTTATTTTCTCCCCTAAGAAATGTCTAAATTAATGATTCTCTATTGCAGCAAATGTGAAATCTGCTGTCAAATGTAGACAGTCATTGGGATGGATGTTTCCTATTCTTTGGTTGATAGTTAGGATGCTAGGGTTCAGGTTACTTAAGTGCAGGATACATTTACAGTTCTATGTAAGTTTTGAGACATTATGTATGTTTATATAAAGTTATTATTACTTTTCTACAAAAGTAACAATGTACTAGGAAGGTCTAGAAAAACACAAATTAAGGAAAAAAAGTTTTACTACAGTCCTGGATTATGTTCTTTTAGGACACCAAGTCCAGGTTGTGTAATTCAATACTGTGTAATTCAATATATTGTGTACCCTAATAAACTTATCTGGGGATCCGTGGACAGAGCCAGGCACTAGATTAGACATACATACCAGAAAGTGGTAGCACACATCTTTAATCAGAGGACTTGAGATTTCATGTCTTCACTTGGGAAGGACTCATTCCTTTAATCCCAGGAAGTAATATGGCAGGACACATAAGAATTGAGGAAAGAGGAATTTACTCTCTTGAGACTGAGGATTTTATAGAGATAAGAACTGCTGACTGGTTGGCTTTCTGCCTCTCTGATTTTTCAACTTTTACCCCAATATCTTGCTCTGGGTTTTTATTAATAAGACCATTTAGCAATTCATGTTACATGCTCTTTGTAGGGAAAAATAAATGCATCACATTGTCACAGCACTAGACCTGCCTAGTGAGCTTGATTTTTAAGATCTGCTTGGTGTTTGCTGTGAATGTAGAGGCCCTGGATTAAGAATAAGGTGAGCATTAGACTGAGCATAGCCAGAATCCAAGAGCGTCCTTGTCTCTAACTCTGGTGAGTAAAACTGTACATGCAGTCCTGGTGTTTATTTTTATACTGTTGCCTCTTTATGTTTATAGCCCAAACCATCATATAGCCACTCCTGCCCCACTCTTTTGCTGGAAAATTTCTTACTGGAAGATAGCAGTTTTTATATGAATTTTCCTATGTTTGTTCTTTGCCTACATGTATGTCTATGTCCGTGTGCCACTTACATTTCTGGTATCTACGGAAGCCAGAAGTGGATGTCAGATTCCCTGCCACTGGAATGAAAGATGACTGTGAGCTGCTATGTGGATGCTGGAAATCAAACCCAGCCCATAGAAAAGTAACCAGTGCTTTTAATTGCCGAGCCTTTGCCCCAGTCCCTCTGTTTTTGCCGCCATTGTAGGCAACCTATTTGATCCTAACTCTGGTTGACATTATAGCTGTTTTTTGTTCATTTGTTTGTGTAGTTTTTTTGAGACAGGCCTTCAATTTTCCCAGACTGACCTTGACAGCATTGTAAATCCTTGAACTTCTGATCCTTCCTCTGTCTCCAGAAGTGTTGGGATTACAAGTGTGAATGCAGAGCAAACACTCTACCAACTAAGTGAGCTACATCCCTTGCCCCTATTATAGATCTGTAATAGCCATTTGTGATTTACATATGTGGGTAATGTACTACACTATAGGCCTCTGGGAATCAGAGATTGTTACTGTACTTTGACCATTCCCCCAAATGCTGACACATTGTGCTCTATACTTTTCATTCTTGAGACTCACTATTTAATTTAATCAGTGGTTGATTTTGTTGGTTTCATTTCTGAAGTGACTAATGTTAATGAGAGTAACTTTGAATTAGAAAAAAATGAGAATGCTAATACTGCATGACCAAACTTCAGCTCTTGCACATTTTTACAATAAATTGACTTTTGAAAGTAACCCCCTTTGAAAGAATAGAACCTCTCCTCATTCTGCAACAGATTTATGTTGCAAACCCTTGGCAGATAAGTCAATCAATGTCTCTTTAGTCACATCTGATTTTCATATGAAACACAGTAAACTAAGTGTCATGTTGAGGAAAGGCCAATGAAGACAAGGACTGTGAGGTAAGAGCCAGCCTGTGCAATGTAATAAGACAGTATCTGAAAATAAAATCAAGTAAGGAACAAAAAGTAAATAAATATATAAACCCTCATAATTAGGTAGTTTATCTTTTAGCAGTATTCTTTTCAAATCATTTGATCCTCTTCCCTAGTACTTTGGAAGATTTTGTTATGAAAGCAGCTAGCATTTTTGTATTTTCTTAAGTTTGGTTTTTATCCAAGCTTGATGATTTTGTTCAGAGGTATAAAACAGGGAAGTTTTGGATGTGCACAGAACCTGCTCCAGGTATCATTGGCTCAGCAAGGCAGGAAGGTGGGGCTGCACAAGCTCACAGGCCCTGCTCACCACCCTAGCTCTTGTCTTGCCTATCTGTGAATATTTGTAGAGCTGAAGGAGATTTTCCAGGAATGTAACACTGGGTGATCCCTTTCATCCCTGGAACTAGTCCCTGGAGATCCACAGGACCTGAGTCTTGCTGAGCAAGGAGTCAACCAAGTCTATGATGAAACACAGAGGTGGAGATCATACTGCTTCCACTGTAGCAGTCAAGAGTGGTGGGATGCTGAGAACAGCCCAGGAACAGCTTACCTTGGCCATACAGGTGAACCTCTGATACAGGGAAAGTGAGGCAGTATCTACCTGCCCTTCCTTTTTAAGGACCTTCTCACCACTAGGTTGTCTTCTGATTTTTTAGCCTATAAGCTACTCTCTAGAACCTTCTTTGAGCCCAAGTGCCTTTCAGATACCTCCTGGTGCCCATCTGCTTTACACTTTCCATGGGGTCTCTACTGCCTTGTGAGCCTTTAGAAATTGCTAGAGACAGGTCTGACAGATGGCTCACAACCAAAAATATAAGAAGTTCCTAGAGATTTGAGTGTTCCTGGGACAACCTGGCTAATCCTCATAGGTGAGCTCCTTGTAAAACTGGAAATTTTATGAGGCAGATGATTTTATAACTGTTGTATTGAGGCATTTGCTATTTTGTATTAAAAAAATTAGTTATTGTAGGTGTAATCCTAAATGGTATTATTAAATAAGAAACACAGAGCCAAATGCAGAGTTAAAAGTTCAGAGATCAGAGTGTAGATCTAATTCGAAATGGTCTTATTAAATAAGAAACACAGAGCCAAATGCAGTGTTAAAGACCCAGAGATCAGAGAGCAGTAGCCAAGAGATAAGACCACCTTCTTACCACTCGCTGCCGCTGCTTTCCTTCCCCTGAAAAGTGACTTAATTCCTGTGTGTCTGTGTTTTTATTGACTTTCTGTTCTGCCTTCTCATTGGTTGTAAACCCAAACACATGACTGCCTCATCACTGCCTGTAAGTACAGCACTCCAGGTCATAAAGGCGTATGTCTCCAATGCTGGCTGTATCCCTGAACACACAGAGATCTATGGAATTAAAGGCGTGTGCCACCACCACCATGCTCTTTCTATGGCTCTAATAGCTCTGACCCCCAGGCAACTTTATTTATTGACATACAATTAAAATCACACACATTTCAGTACAAATAGAATACCACCATATTTCCTCTTTTCTATTTTAATAAAAAGAAAAAAAGCAAAAGGTTATAACTACCAAAAGAAAAACTATATACAAAAGTACAATAACTATATATAATATATACAAGTAATAAATACCTAAACAATGTCTAGTCCATTTGTATTTGACAAGTCAGAGAAAATAATTCTATTATCTATCCTATTTTGGTAAGTCCAAAATGTATCTAATTCACTTTCTATACTAATTAATCTTCAATTATAACTAACTAACTAATCTTCAACTATAACTAACTAATCTTCAACTCCCTCAGAGACTCAAGACGGAAATAATATTAGCTAACAAAAATAAAAACAGGAAGTACATGCAAGCAACCTCCAAAAAATTTGTGTAGACAAATTTGTAGTTGACAGAAACAGTCAGCTGCCTGGACAGTCACATGAGGTTTCTCTGTAGTGTTGGGGCATCATCTTCAGCCTTACGGTATCTGACAGACTCATTTGTGGTGTAGGATGTACACAAGGTCAACAGTTCAACCTCACATTGGGTGAGAGCAGTCCATGTACCAGAAACACCTGAATTCCACTAGTGTCACATCATGATTCAGGATTTTAAATTCTGGAAATTGTTGACAGTTTTTTAATTCAGCTGTCCATTCTTCTTGGCTGTGTATATCTGTCTTCATCTCAGCATCCTGTTTTTCTCTACATCCTTCTATTAAATGCCAGTCTACTATTGAGAGGCGTGAGCTTTCAGCTGCTGTTCCATTGTACATCAGAAGCCATTGGCCTACTGCCTGTTCCGCTGCCTTTGAAGAAAAGGGCAGTGTACCTTTTCTGGATTGCAAAGGTCACTTCAGGGATGGTGCCATATTGTCCTGGCCTCAGAAGATGCCTTTTGATAAAGCAATAACCACACTTGTTTTGGCAAGAATCAGTAGTTCTTTGTTTCATGTCCTGTCTGTCCATTTTGTCCTGTTGATTCGAGGATACTTTATTGTCCAGTGGCTAACTTTTGCCACAATGAAAGTTGACTCCATATGCAGTTTCTTCAATGCCCATATTTTCCCTGAAGTAGATTGGTACTGCCAGGAGCCGACATGTCTCAAAAAAGAAAAATTTTCTAAGTTATTAAAATATTTTAAATGCCATATTCTGTAGATCTCTGAAGGGTTTGAAGATGACCTCTCCAAAATATATCTGCTCAATTTTTAAAACATATCTAATATGACTACAAGTTCTATTGTAATGTCTAACTACTAACTTTCTTTCTATCCTAATAGTTGGTAATAATAACGTTCAAAGATCAGAAAATTGCATTACATTGTTAAATGAATGGTATAAATACAATTAGAAATATACATATAGCATTTTCTAACAATATAAGTTTCAAATTTGTACACAATATAAAACAATCCAATCCAATGTAAAGTATTTAAAACTAGTAATTGTCTTCTTCTTTTCTTTCTTTCTTTTTTTTTAAACAAGAACCTTAAATCTAATCTCCTTTGCTTAGCCTTTTTCCTAACACTTGACAACAACTTGTAACCAACCCCGCTAAACAATGAAAATTATCCCAGACCCAAAACCCATTAAAAGGACAAAAAAAAAAAAAAACAAAAACAAAAAAAAAACAAAAAACAAAAACAAAACACCTGCCCCACACCACCTCTTTGGGAATGTGGGCATCGTATTCTTAAAATTGCTTCCTGCTGGGTATGGGCAAAGTTATCTTTCCTGAAAGAAAAATTTTAGGTTAATTGTCAAATTCTAGGAAAGGTAACTATATCCTTCATTATCCAGTCTGTGTATAATGCCAAAGTTCAGGGTTTATCTCAAGTCCTTATTCAAGTAGTCTTTGAGACTGGATCATCTCAGCTAGTCATCTCAAAATTGCTCTGAGCACCTTGTAGTTCAAAGCTGATCTGTAGATGATGTTTGTCAGCTTAATGATATTATCATTGTCCACATGGAATTGTTGTTGTTGTGGGGCCCCATCTTCTTTCTGGAGACTTCAGTTGATGTTAGGCCGTGATTTCGTGCAGTAAACTGATAAGATACTTGAACACAAAGACATATATATGCAGCTAATTGGAGCCTTTTTTCTAGAGTTAGTTAGTACACTATATGACCATTCATATCTTAACAAAGTTTAATATATATATATACATATATATATGTATATATATATAAATCTTGTAAATTTTGATATAAAATTCACACTTTAAGAAAAGTTTAAAGAATTGGAATAAAATCAAAGAGTTGAGATTAGTAATAGAATAGTCCTTTAATTAGTTTGGTTTTTGTCCTGTCCCATAGCAGAAGATGGCTCTTTTATTCTGGCATGATACAGGGAGTTTGCATTTTCCTTTTAACAACATGCTTGAGTTTAAAGAAGGAGAGAGCCATTCTCCAACTCCAAAGTCAGCTTTAAATTTTAATTGAACTGGGACTATTAGAAGACCAATAGTGTTAAATCTCTAGAGAAAAGCAGAAACAAACATTTAGGAAGACATAAAATTTTTTAGATATTATATACCCATGCGACGTTTCACTCTGTTTCCTGGGATAGATGATTTGTCCCTTTTCTTCAGTTGTCTCATTTGTCCAGTGTTCTTCAGATTCCTTAACCTTCATTCTCCTAAAAGACAACAACAAAAACCTTTCCCCAAGACTAATTTTGGGGATGTTTCCTTTTGGGCAAGTTATTATCTGATTAAATGAAAAGGCATGTGTTACTGGTACAAGTTAGTTTAAATTGGATGTTCATGCTGGTTGATGAACTATCACCTCCTCTAATTAAGAGTTTTCTCTTGTTCAAATCAAACCTTTATCAATTTTGATGGTACCCACAGCTTATCTTCTCCTGTAGAAACAAAAGCAAAACCTCATCTTCAACATAAAACATACCCTGGTTTCCATTCTGAGGTGAGCACATCCTTAAAGTATATAGGTTGATTTAATTCTGTAGTTTTTTCTAATATCCAATGTCTCTCTGCAGCTGTTGTTCCTTTCTCATTGGCACTGAGAAAATTCAAAGTTAATAGAACATTATGCTGTCTATATCTGGAGGTTTTTGTAACCCCTTTTTGTTTTTTTAGCATATCCTTTAGAGTTCTGTTTGAACTTTCTATAACTGTTTGACCTGTAGGATTATATGGTATGCCTGTAATATGCTTTATATTGTAATAAGCAAAAAACTGTTTCATTTTAACAGAGACATATGATGGAGCATTGTCAGTTTTGATTTGTGCAGGTATACCCATGATGGCCATAACTTCTAGCAAATGAGTGATTACAGAATCAGCTTTTTCAGAACTCAAAGCAGTTGCCCATTGAAATCCTGAATAAGTATCAATGGTATAGTGTACATATTTCAATTTTCCAAATTCTGCAAAGTGAAACATGTCCATCTGCCAGATTTCATTCCTCTAAGTACCCTTTGGGTTACATCCTGTTGGTAATGGTGTTTGATTGTGGAAGGAACAAGTAGGACATTTCTTTACTATTTCTTTGGCTTGTGGCCAGGTTTTGGAAAAATCCTTTTATAAACCTTTACTATTGACATGATGTTTTTAATGAAATTTGAAGGCCTCCAGCACATTTCCTATCAATAATTTATCAATCTCATCATTGCCTTGTGCTAGAGGGCCTGGCAGACCAGTATGGGATCGAATGTGAGTTATATATAAAGGATGACTCCCTTTCCTGATTGTATCTTGTAATTGAATAAATAGTGAAGTTAATTCTGAA
The DNA here is from genome assembly GCF_004664715.2 of Peromyscus leucopus. Lineage (NCBI taxonomy): Eukaryota > Metazoa > Chordata > Mammalia > Rodentia > Cricetidae > Peromyscus > Peromyscus leucopus. The sequence continues at coordinate 17,190,069 of NC_051068.1, read as the reverse complement.
GCATCAGGGATAAATTCTGCAGTCTCAATATGTAATACCACTCTTTCAGCATACTGAGAGTCAGTTACTATTTTGAGAGGTTCTGAAAAATCCATTAATACAAAACAGAATAGCATACAATTCTGACTTTTGAACTGAATTATAATGACTTTGAACCACTTTAAATTTTCTCATTTGTAACCTGCCTTTCCTTGTTTGTTGGCATCTGTATAAAATGTATGAACTCCAGATATGGGTTTTTTCTGCACAATTCGAGGCAAATCAGCTCTCTTTATAAGATCAATTCTATCGCTTTTGGGATATCTACTGTTAATTTCTCCCAAAAAATTACTGCAAGCTCTTTGCCAAGGTTCACTTTCTGTCCATATTTTTTCAATGTCCTCCTTAATTAAAGGTATGACATTTTCTGCTGGGTCTATTCCTGCTAATTGATGAAGTCTCAATTTTCCTTCCCAAATCAAGTCAGAAATTTTTTCCACATAAGTTTTTAATTTTTTATTTGGTTTATTTGGTAAAAATATCCATTGCAATATTATATATTCCCTCTGCATTAATATTCCAGTAGGAGAATGCCTAGAAGATAAAATAACCAAAACACAATCCAGCTTTGGATCAATACAATCCACTTGCCCTTCATGTACTTTCTTTTCTACCAAGGCCAATTCTTTCTCAGCTTCAGGTGACAATTCTCTTGGACTATTTAAGTCCTTGTCACCTTCTAAGGTTTTGAACAAATTAGTCAGTTCATCATTTTTTACCCCAACAATAGTTCATACATGAGAAATATCTCCAAATAATCTTTGAAAGTCATTAAGAGTCTGTAGTCTATCTTTCCTAATTTGCACCTTTTGGGGTCTAATTTTTGGAGCTCTATTTTATATTCTAAATAATTAATAGAATCTCCTCTCTGTATCTTTTCAGGGGCAATTTGTAATCCCCAGCAAGGCAAAATTTTCTTTACTTCTTCAAACATTCTTTCTAAAGTATTTGCATTTGAGTCAGCTAGTAAAATACCATCCATATAATGATAAATTATAGATTTAGGAAATTTTTTACGTATCACTTCCAATGGCTGTTGTACAAAATATTGGCACAGAGTTGGGCTATTCAACATTCCCTGTGGGAGGACCCTCCATTGAAATCTTTTAACCAGTTGAGAATTATTTTAAGTAGGCACTGTGAAAGCAAATCTCTCTCTGTCTTATTTTTGTAAGGGTATTGAAAAGAAACAGTCTTTTAAATCAATAACTATGAGAGACCATCCTTTTGGTAACAGAGTAGGCAGAGGAATCCAAGATTGTAGAGAGCCCATTGGCTGAATTACTTTGTTAATTGCTCTAAAGTCTGTTACCATTCTCCATTTACCAAATTTCTTTTCAATAACAAATACAGGAGAATTCCAAGGGCTGGTTGATTCTTCAATATGCTGAGCATTTAACTGTTCTTCTACCAGCTCTTCTAAAGCCTGGAGTTTCTCTGTTGTTAAAGGCCATTGCTGAACACATTCAGGCTTGTCTGTTAACCATTTTAAAGGTAGAATTGTTGGTGTCTTTGGGAGATCATCAGTTGTTTTGCCCTGTTCTTGTATAATATGGATGGCTGGTGACGACTTAGAATATTTCTCTCAGAAACATGTGCTAGTTTATGATTTGTTTCTGAGATTGGAGGGATGTTAATCTGAGTATTCCATTGTTGCAACAAGTCTCGACCCCACAGGTTCATAGCTATGTTAGCCACATAGGGTTTTAATATTCCTCTCTGTCCTTCTGGACCTATAGATTCCAGCCATCTTGCACTCTGTTTCACCTGAGATAATGTTCCAATTCCTAACAGTTGAACGTTTACCTACTGAAGAAGCCAAGTTGGATGCCAAAATTCTGGTGCGATTATGGTAATGTCTGTGTCTACCAGACCAGACAACAAAACACCGTTTATTTTTATTGTTAATTTTGGTCTTTGTTCATTAATAGAAGTTTGCCAAAACTTTTTCTTTATGTTTGCTCCTGAATTTTCCATTCTCTCTGTTTCATCATTCTGACCAGCATGATTTATTCCAATAGGCATTTGGTTATTTAATATCTCTGAGCAGGGGTTTCCTCTATGGCTGCAGGAAAGGTTTGAACTGGATTTGCTATGGGGACCTGCATGAGGCCCCTCTGGGAGTTTCCCGAAGACTGAGGCAAAGGATTACCCTATCTGTCCTTTGTTGATCTACATTCGTTGGTCCAGTGTTTTCCCTTACCACACCCTCTGCATACTCCAGAAGGAAGGGGCATTCTGTTGCCATTGTTCCTTGAAGAAACATTGTTTCTAGGAATGACCTGTTTACAGTCCCTTTTCAAATGTCCTTGCTTTCCACATCCAAAACATCTAACATTCCTCAAACCTTTTGAAATTGCTTCTCCTACCACATATCATCATGTTCATGAGCCTCAACGTTAACTGTGTCTCTAATCCAATCTTCCAAAGGTGCTGATCTTGCCTTTATCAGCCTGATTATTCTTTTGCATGCTGCATTCGCATTCTCAAAGGCCAAAGATTCAATTATTGCCTTACAAGCTTCTGAATCCGAGACCATTCTCCTTACTGCTGAAGCCAGCCTTTGTAAAAAATTTGTAAAAGATTCTTTTGGTAAAGAACAATCAGACCACAGCCCATAGAACCATAGAGGCTATATATATAGTATGGAGGTCCCTAGGACGACTGTGGCTTATAATAAATTTCGGTTCTACTCAATTATTGAAAAAAATAGCCAAATGAATGGAAACACATGAACTATGAATCAAAGGCTGAGGGGCCCCCAGCTGGATCAGGCCCTCTGAATAGGTTAGACAGTTGATTGGCTTAATCAGTTTGGGAGGCAACTAGGAAGTGGGACCAAGTCCTGTGCTCATTGCATGAGTTGGCTGTTTGAAACCTGGAGCTTATGCAGGGACACTTGGCTCAGTCTGAGAGGAAGGGACTGGACCTGCCTGGACTGAGTTTACCAGGTTGATTGCAGTCCTCGGGGGAGGATTTGCCCTGGAGGAGGTGGGAATGGGGGGTAGGCTGGGAGTAAGGGGAGGGTGTGGGACGGGGGAGAATAGGGGAACCTGTGGCTGACATGTAGAACTAAATGGTATTGTAAAATAAAATAAAATAAAATAAAATAAAATAAAATAAAATAAAATAAAATAAAATAGAAAAAAAAAAAGATTCTTTTGGGCCTTGCATAACCTTTGTAAATGACTCAGATTTTTTTCCTGGTTCCTCAACTCTGTCCCATGCATTCAAGGCTGCTGTTCGACATACAATTAGGGTTTGGACATCATATAAACATTGTGTTTGTACTGAAGCATATTGGCCTTTTCTAATAGCTGATCCTGGCAAACTTGTATTCCTTTATCCCTCCATTGTTTTTCTTTGTTTTTAGCTTCATCCTTGAACCAACTTAAAAATTGAAGCCTCTGGCTGGGTTCCAGAACAGTTTGTGCAAGGTCCCGCCAATCCTGTGGTACAATCCTATTATATGTTGACCAAGAGTTTAACATTTGCTTTACATATGGGGAATGCATGCCATAAGATACTATTGCCTCCTTAAACCTTTTAAATCCAACATTTCAATTGGAGCCCAAATATTTTGTGTAGTCATTTTATCAGGCATCTTCTATATGGTTACAGGATAAATTAAGGGTGACTGTGTGAAAACAGGCTTTCTTTCTGTAACCTTATGAACTTGAAACAACTTCACTGTTAATTTCTACTGTCTGAATTTTTACAGGTTTAACAAGTTTTTCTAAAGCTGTTATCCTGGCACTTAAATTGACACTCTTTTTAAATAGTAAAATGAGGATAAGCATAGTGATAAACTGCGTAATTCCAACAATACTAATCTTCTCATATAGTTGTTCCATTGTCAGACTGCCTAAAATTTCAAACAAAACCCATTCTTCCAATGTACACATAATACCCATTTTTTTAAAATGTGGCAAAAAATTTTCTTTTAAATAGTTTCCTTTAAAATATCTGATATGTTATGACTTACCAAATCTGTGTAGAACAGTAGTAATCCGAGGAAATTTCAAAACAGCCACCTAGTGCCCGAGGTGTAAATCCAGAGAGAGAGAGAGAGAGAGAGAGAGAGAGAGAGAGAGAGAGAGAAAGTACGCAAGAAATCGTAGCTGGCTAAAGCTTAAATCCAGCCACATGTTCCCTCTTGAGCCTAGTCAAGGCTTGGCTCTGGCTTCCTTAAGCTCCGACCATGTGCATTGGCTTTACAGGCAGGGGCCCTGTTCAGCGGGCAGGCCTGAGTTGTTTGTAGCACCGGCTTTAAGCAAGCAGGCTTTAAGCAAGCAGCTCACAGTTAGTCCAGCCTGAGGCCAAGCAGACCTGGGCCCAGGCCAGGAAGTCGACCGCCCAGGCTAGATAGCCAACCACCCTTTCAGGAAACCGCACCTGCCGCCAAGCCAAGCGGTTTTTAATTGATTCTTGTCACATTGGACGCCAGATGTAGATGTAATCAACCGTCTTATTAAATAAGAAACACAGAACCAATGTAAAAGAGAAAGCAGAAAGGTCAGAGCTCAGAGCTAAAATCTCACCCTTCCTCCTGCGGTGGTCCTAAGTCTCCGAAAGAGAGCTACTTCCTGTGTGTGTATCTATACATAGTCTTTTGTTCTGCCTTCTCATTGGTTGTAAACCCAAACACGTGACTGCCTCATCACTGTCTGTATGTACAGCCCCCCATGTCTTAAAGGCATATGTCTCCAATGCTGGCTGTATCCCTGAACACACAGAGATCTACCTATCTCTTCTACCAAGTGCTGAGATTAAAGGCATGTGCCACCACCGCCACACTCTTACTATGGCTCTAATAGCTCTGACCCCCGGGCAACTTTATTTATTAACATACAATCAAAATCACATTTCAGTACAATTAGAATACCACCACAGATACATATTCAGGATTTCAATTGGAAATGGCTTTGAGTTCTGAAGAGGCTGATTCTGTAGTCACACATTTGTTAGAAG